>NC_041385.1:620342072-620362721 GCF_002162155.2 Triticum dicoccoides
GTCGTAGCCGTGCTCCCTGTCACCCGTGCGTCTTCTCTTCGTGTCTAGGAGCTCCGCCGCCGTCCACTCCTTCGAGCAAGCCGAGCCCCGTGTGCACGTGAGGCCCGAGACCACCGCACCGACCTCGACCGAGTTCGTCGTCGCCGGAGATCCCCTTCAACGCCGTCGCCGCCTCAGCTCGTCCCCGACCCCGCCGGTGGCCTCTACGGGTGTGATGTGAGCCTAGCTACCCCTCCTACCCTCCCTCTCTCGTTCCCGAGCCATGTAGCCACCGCACGAAGATCACCCGCATGCACCGCCGCGGCTCTCGTCGCCGACGTGCTCCCGGTCACCCTCCGGCCACCACTTGGTGTCCATCGTGCTCACCACGTCACGCAGCACCTAACCAACTACTCCCCGCACCTCACCGACCCCTCTAGCTTCAAGTTCGCCTTTGGCCGAACTCCGGTGGCCGCCAAAGTCGTCGCCGGCGCCAACTCCGGCCACCCCGACCCCAACGGACTCCACCAGAAGCTGCGACATGTTCCCAGCTACCCATAGCCACCCTCTGCGGCTCGTTTGGTTGCCGAAACGGCCGAAACCACTTCCGCCGCCGCGTCAGGCTCGCCGGCGGCTAAACGCCGGTGCAGCCGCGTTAACTTTTGACCGCGGGTGGGCCCTGGTTGACTCCGTTGAGTCACTGACAGGTGGGGCCCAGCCCTGCTAACTAAATAGGTTTAGTTTTAATTAAACTTTAAACTAAACTAATTACCCTGACACCCTGGACCCACAGTCAGGTTTGACCTGGACGTCTCCGTTGACCCTAACGTCATTCTGACGCATGGCTGACGCAATAAATTAATTTCTGGATTTATTCTAACACAGGAAATTCCAGAATATTGTTTAAACTTCAAAAATTCATAACTTTTAATCTGTAACTCCAAATCAGACAAATTATATATGAAAAATGATCAGAAAAATCCAATCTATCCATCTGTACTGTTTTCATGCATGATTAAACAAGTTAACTTGCTGTTTAATGCAGAACAAGATAAAACATTTTAAAGGGGCCATGTATGAGTTTGAAATTTGAATCTTTGGTTCAAATTGGTTCAAACCCTTCCGGTCTTAGTTGCATTAGCCCAACACACTCATATTGCCATGTTTCATGCATGCATCACATTGTCGCACATTGTTTGGTGATGGCTGTGTGTCGGTGTTCTTTGCGGCAGGTTCTGCCTCCGAGGAGTACCGTGATTACCCTAGTGAAGAACCGTATCCGTGCATCGATCCATCAGGCAAGAAACCAACCATTTGATCATATCGATACAATCCCATGTTCTCGCTCTTGCTCTCTTTTACTGCATTAATTCAACGCGTTTCAAACTGCTGTGTGCTACGGTAGTTGAACCCATTTCCTCTGCATGACCTGTCATTGCCACAGTAACTAGATGAAACCCACTAGCATGTGTAGGAGTTGTTTGAGCCATATGTATGTGTTGTTCCTACCTTGCTATGCCTGCTATGCTTAGAGTCGTGTCAGGTCTGGTTCATCTGGGTGATGGGCTAGAGTGAAATGATCATGTCGGTAATGAGAGTGATGTGGTGAACACGATTTGGTAAAGGTATCGATGAGAGGCCATGTAGGAGTACATGGTGGGTTGTTTCATTGAAGCCGACCTTAAGCACTGAGATCTGTATGTGTGATTTAAGAATCAGCTACTACCACACATTGGGCCCGAAACCAATGGACCCTCTCGGCTTCTTATTCACCCTAGCTCTCTGTCCAGGAGTTGCAAGTAGTTTCTGGTGTTTGTAGCCTACTGGAGGCCGTGGACAGCGCTGACCGTAGGGGTGGGCTGTGATGCGGTAGATACGTGGCACGGTGTACCGAATACCCATTAGGTATCTCGGGAACCCTGTACACATCGTTCGGGGCCGTATGGGAAACCCCTGCCGGACTCCCTGCGGATGGAACCTGGATAGGCGATAAACCTGGATTAGAGACTTAGGTGATTAGGTAGGTCATGGCCGACACCCACGTTGGGCTTCCGCTTGAAGGTTGCCGAGTACATGTGTGTAAACGACGGTAAGTGGTGAGAGCGTGTATGAAGAAGTACACCCCTGCAGGGTTATCATGATCTATTCGAATAGCCACGTCCGCGGTAAAGGACTACTTGGTTGCCTATACAGTTCATAGACAAGTAAATGGAAACTACTAAAAGCCTCAAGATATGTGTGAGTGCCGAGGATGGCTCTTCCGTAGGAGGACGGAGGTGGATCCTCGGTAGTGTATTGAAGTGGTGAGTAGTGGACTCGTGTGCGCAAAACCATTTCAAGTTGGAGTCTCGTAGGATAGCCTAGCCAAGAGTCAAAGCTGGCTTGCTGCAATAACCCCACCAACCCTTCCTGATAATGTGCATGTAAGTAGGATCTGATGTAAGTCTTGCTGAGTACCTTTGTACTCATGTCGCTATAATTTACATTTTTACAGAAGACGCTGCAACCCCTTCTGATGGGTTCTTCGTAGACGTTGACATCAATGAGTAGGCTAAGGCCCAGGTGGTGATCCTGAGCTTGTGAAGGACCACGTAGTATAGCTAGGCTTTCCCAGCCTCTTTTATTTTACTAGTTGTCTGTACTCAGACAAGTTACTTCCGCTGCTGGTTTGTATGACTGTATGACTTGAATGTTGGGTCGTGTGACCCGTACTTGTGTGTATGTTATGTATGGCTCTCTGAGCCGTAAATAAAGTACTTGTGTCATAGAGTCATGTTGTGATGCCTTGTTGTATTTGCACATATCGAGCATATTGTGTGTATGATTGAAATGCTTGGTATGTTTGGGATCTGACTATCTAGTTGTTTATCTTTAGTAGCCTCTCTCACCGGGAAATGTCTCCTAGTGTTACCACTGAGCCATGGTAGCTTGCTACTGCTCCGGAACACTTAGGCTGGCCGGCATGTGTCCTTCTTCGTTCCTGTGTCTGTCCCTTCGGGGAAATGTCACGCATTGAGTACCGGAGTCCTGTTAGCCCGCTACAGCCCGGTTTACCGGAGTCCTGCTAGCCCAGTGCTACAGCCCGAACCCACTTGCTGATGACCGACACGTTTGATGCTGGGTCATGGATGCCTGTCCCTGTAAGTCTGTGCCACTTTGGGTTTATGACTAGTCATGTCAGCCCGGGCTCCTTATCATATGGATGCTAGCGACACTATCATATACGTGAGCCAAAAGGCGCAAACGGTCCTGGGCAAAGGTAAGGCGACACCCGTGGGGATACCGTGCGTGAGGCCGCAAAGTGATATGAGGTGTTACAGGCTAGATCGATGTGACATTGAGTCGAGGTCCTGACAGCGTTGGCATCAGAGCCGGACTGCCTGTAGGTTCTCCAAGCCAAACTGGTCGATGTTGAGTCTAGAAATTCTTTAGTTATATGTAGGGGAATTGTTTGTGGGTTGGACCGTAAGGCTCTTTTTACTCCTTTATCTTATGACATTCTGATCTGAGTCAGTCTATTCTTCCACCGGGGGTTAAGGAATTAGGATCTTTTCTCTCTATTAGGTTCACGTGTTGCTAATCAGTAGTACCTTATAGGTTTGATGGATACAAGCCTAGTTCAGCTCTACTACCACATTATGTTGCTAGGATGGACTCAGAACTTTGATATGATGTTGTTGAGTGTGTATGAAATCCTCTGTCAAATGTCTCAAAATCCTTTTTGAGCATTTACAGCTGTTATGCTGTCGAAATTTTGCTAGAAATTCTAATGCCTTTGCATTATGGTTGTGCTTTCAGATGGCCACTCGCGACCTCAATCAAGTGGTTCGCCTGACTCGATGCCTAGATGTACCCGGCCATACTGCCATGTTGGTCAGGGTAATGACTGAGGCTGGATACCATTGGTATCCTGAGTACACGGTCGAAGAGCAATTTCGAGACTTTAACCAAAGCCAGTATCTTTGCACTGTTAGGATATTTCCATCTTATCCTGGATCCACCGAGCCCCTTCACTGCTCCTATGGACTCGGGGTTACTATTGAGATGGCTGTGCAGGATGCCGCTTACTCTATGATGACCATCATGCGAGTCAGGACTGGCCTATTTCGGGACTCTGATTTCCGGTATATGCCAGCATCACTCCGGGGAGCACAAGGGTATCTCCAGGCTATCTATGCTGACCCCACTCAGGAGGATTCACAGACTCGCACCACTGCTGAGATGCTCAAGGATAAGGACCATGAAAATCGGGCCTTGAGGCTAGAGCTTTTCAATACCCGTGCTGACCATTGGGCCACTTTGACTCGATTCGCACCGGCTGTGCAAGCTGGATATTCGGATATGCGTGATCTCTATCCTGTGAGATCTGCTCTGCCAGACGTGATGGGTTGGCGTGATGTAGGAGGCATCACCCCACCTCGTGGTCCCCGCAGGCCACCGTTTGTTGGTCAGACCTCATTCTAGCCCCTATGGTCCACAAGCTCTGCGAGATCGTCTATTCCCGGATGATCATGTTGAGCTTCCAGGCTATGGAGGTGACTTCTACGAGGACTACTACGGATCGGTCTGAGTTAGTGGTAGTATCACTAGTTCGTACTAGCGGTGTCGTCTATCGTCCTGCGTGACTCGTGGGATATGACCTAGTTTGTACCGCTTTCCGGAGGTGTAGAAAATAATGTATTGGAGCTCGGAGTGCCTTCGATGTGATGTAATCTTCCTTTCACCGTAATAGTACCTTGTTTGGTCTTGTACTAAACCTTGTATGGTGTGTATGACGATGGAATAAAAGAAGCAGTTTCTGTATCTACCATGTCTTACGATGATCATCTTGCATTCCGAGTTATTCCTTACATTCTGTATTCTATGTTGGAATCTTATCATTCTGACTAAATCATTGTCTTGTTTACCTAGGATGGTCAACACGCGCAATAACCCTGTTTCCCAAGAGCAGGCCGAAGGCAGTGAAGTCGGGAATGCAAACTCGCCTCACCCTCCTTCCCTAGCCGAAGTTATGCTGGAAGCCGAGAGAAACAAGCGGGAGACCAACCGTTTGTTGGAGCGTATTGAACAAAACACAGCACACCATCAGAGGGCTAACTTGGTGTCACTCAGTGATTTCATCAAGTTACATCCACCCACGTTCCACCACTCCGTCGAGCCTCTCGACGCTGATGACTGGCTTCGCAGTATTTCTCACAAACTGCGTTCTGCGCTAGTAGCTAAGGCTGACAAGGTCACCTTTGCTGCATATCATCTTGAAGGCCCCGCCAGTCTCTGGTGGGAGAATTATGGAGCTATACGCCCAGCGGACCATGTCACTACTTGGGCTGAATTCAGCGAGGCTTTCCGTGAACATCACATTCCGGAGGGTCTCATGGACCGTAAACGTGAGGAATTTTGCAATTTCACTCAAGGCCGACTCTCTGTGGATGCTTACAGCACGGAGTTCGGTAACCTCGCACGATATGCAACTAAGGAAGTTTCTATTGATGCCAAGAAGCAAGCAAGGTTCCGTAAGGGACTTAGTCCTGAGCTTCGCCGCGACCTCCGTCTGCATGAGTGCACATCTTTTCAGAAGCTTGTTAATAAGGCCATCAGTGCTGAGACTCGTCAGACTGATTATGACGCAACACGCAAGCATGGTCGTGACATGGGTTCCTCATCCGGTGCTGGTCCTCAGAAGCGCCGCGTGTGGGTGCCTAATGTTCACTGGTTTAAACCCTTCAGGGATTTGATGATCCATTACTTCGTCCGTGAAGCATAGTGGGTGTGCGGCGCCTCTATATTGAGAAATATCACGACGTAGCTCAAGAGAGCGTTGTCTGCTGTGTTCGGCCCGGCCGGAGTTGCTGTATCCGGCGCGACTGTAGTCGTCGTGGGTCGTGGGGCGCCCATGTGATCCGTAGATGGATCTGGATTGTCTTGCCTTGTCCTCCAATATATCCCGCAAGTCCGGCGCATTCCCTCGTGGCTTTGTACTTTTCGAGCGGTGCCGGGGTATGGTCCTAAAGGAGGGCCTAGATGCTTCTCTGTCTCGACCGCGTGGTGGTCGGTCTTCCGTATTGTGCGCTGGTGATGAAGGTTTGTATGCTTCCTCCTCTAGTCGGGGGAGCAACTTGCGTTTTGGGTAGCTCTTGGAGGGGCGTTCGAGTTCATACTCTTCGGCCGCGAGGACCTCGGTCCATCTGTCGGCCAGCAGGTCTTGATCAGCTTGAAGCTGTTGCTGCTTTTTCTTTAGGCTATTTGCCGTGGTGATAAGCCTGCGTTTAAAATGCTCTTGTTCGACGGGATCCTCGGGCACGACAAATTCGTCGTCGTTGAGGCTTGCCTCATCTCCGGAGGGGGGCATGTAATTGTTATCCTCTAACTCCTCATCTGCCACTCTCACTCGAGGGCTGGCTTCCCCGTCCTCCTGTGCTGAATTGTGCTGGAGGGGGTTGTCTTCGGCACTCTCTGGGCGTTATTATCTCCGGTGCCGGAATCTCCATTCTTGCTGTGGCGGGATTTAGAGCGGCGCCGCTGACGTCGGCGCTTGGGCTGTTTCTTAGAGGAATCTGCCTCTGCTGCTTCTTCGCCGTCCCCGTCCTTTGGGGTGTCCACCATGTATATGTCATATGAAGAGGTGGTCTTCCAGTGCCCTATAGGCGCTGGTTCTGGATCGTCACCGGCATCATCGTCCATACCGTCGATGTCTTCAGAGTCATAGTCTAGCATGTCGGTTAGATCGTCGACAGTGGCTACAAAGTGGGTGGTGGGTGGGATTTGAATTTCTTCGTCGTCCGCATCCCAACCATCCTGACCGCAATCCGGCCAAGGTTCTCCTGATAACGAGAGATGCTTTAGCGAATTTAAGATGTCGCCAAAGGGTGAGTGCTGAAAGATGTCCGCGGCGGTGAACTCCATGATCGGCGCCCAATCGGATTCGATTGGCAGGGGCGCGGGAGGTTCGGAGTCCGGGAAGGAGTCCGGTGCCTTTGAGTCACAAGCTTTGTAAGGGACAAGGTCGGTATTCGGCTCTATCGCCGTAGAGGTTGCAGCTCCCGAGGCGGTGTCCAGCCACCTATCCTCGATCTACGCGGTCTACTCCGAGCTAAGGGCAAGAGCGGACTCGTGTGCGGCCTCCAGGGCACTGTCCGGCGGTAGAGCTAGATCATGCCCCTCGTGACAGTGCGACACGCTCGGCTGTGGCTCGAATCCGTCGAAGATCAAGTCTCCGCGGATGTCGGCCGTGAAGTTTAGGCTTTCAAACCTGACCTGATGGCCAGGGGCGTAGCTTTCGATCTGCTCCAGATGGCCAAGTGAATTGGGCTGCAGTGTGAGGCCGCCGAACATGAAGATCTGTCCGGGGAGAAAAGTTTCACCCTGGACGGTGTTGTTGTTGATTGAAGAAGCCATCAAGCCTATCGGTGACGACACAGAGGAAATCTCAATGAAAGCACCAATGTCGGTGTCAAAACCGGCGGATCTCGGGTAGGGGGTCCCGAACTATGCGTCAAGGCGGATGGTAACAGGAGACAAGGGACACTGTGTTTTTACCCAGGTTCGGGCCCTCTTGATGGAGGTAAAACCCTACTCCTGCTTGACTGATATTGATGATATGGTTAGTACAAGAGTGGATCTACCACGAGATCAAGGAGGCTAAACCCTAGAAGCTAGCCTATGGTATGATTGTTGTAATGGTTGTTCGTCCTATGGACTAAAACCCTTCGGTTTATATAGACACCGGAGAGGGCTAGGGTTACACAGAGTCGGTTACAATGGTAGGAGATCTACATATCCATATCGCCAAGCTTGCCTTCCACGCCAAGGAAAGTCCCATCCGGACACGGGAGGAAGTCTTCAATCTTGTATCTTCATAGTCTTGGAGTCCGGCTGACGATGATAGTCCGGCTGTCCGGACACCCCCTAGTCCAGGACTCCCTCAGTGCCCGTCGGGCCTTTGCCCGCCTCAAGGTGCATTGGGGCAAGCTGGATGCTGAGAAGCTGGTCAAGGACGGGCTGCTGGAGGGCAAGGCACATCGCCATCCCGAAATGTACTATGATGGCGTGATGAAGGGTGCTCGTCTCGTCGCCGATGAGTGTACCAAGGATGCCATTTTAGAATGAATTCACTTCTGTCATGTTTGTGTTTTAAGTACGAAGTTACTTGCGCTATGTAGCGCTTATGTTTATTTAAAATATTACCTTCTGTGGGGTTGTTTATAAAATTCTGAAAGTAGGCCAGTCGTCAGCTTCCGCCCCCACGTAACTAGTACAGGGGTGTTCGTGGAAAACCCGGACAATCTTTATCCAAATGTTTGGTCCATTAAGGAGGTGTCTGGCGCAGTGAACAAGGCAATCGGACTATGCGGCTTTATAACTTTCACTTAACCATACAAGTCTACAATTTTAAATTTTGGCGAAGCCCCTACAATCCGGAAGGCCGAATTGGGGCGCTATACACGGCTAGGTCGGACGAAGCCGATTTATCGCCTAAAGCAGAAAATCTTTAAGGATTTTAAGACCTCTCGAACAGCGACCAGCTCTCGCCACACATGCCGGTCTGTTTTCGGCTTTATCTACCGAGGTGCTCGTCCGGAAGAACCGGGACACAATTGCAGTAGTTCTCCCTGCGCTACCTTAGCCGATATAATGGAACGTAAGGAACCAAAACAAGGGAGCCGGGCTATCCCAACTGTAGACCCAAGACATGATTTGGAACTGATGCATATAGTGCTATAAGTTCGGGGTGCCGCACTGTTGAAAGTGTTTAGACTTTTATTTGCCATATTACGGGGCGCCATGAGAAGCCCCTGGCAAACTGACCGCACCAAGGTGTATAGATGCAATATCAAATAAACATTTATAAGAGAAAAAAAAGCTCAAATAAGGATAATAAGCTGACGCTATATATAATCTCCCATTGACGAAAAATACGTTTAAGCGTATGTTTACAATGGATGCATTAAGAAGAGATAAAATAGCACTATTTGACATGTCCTATCCAATGGCAGGCTGTGTACAGATAGATAAAGCAGGTATAATGATTGTAAATAGATTCCACCTGGGTATTTCCTTCTGTGCACAACGTGTGTTGCCTCCTTGGATGTCTCTCCCATATAAGTCCGGCAATTCGGCTCTTTTGAGGATGCTGCACCAACGCGGTGTCCTGAAATGTAAGAGGGAAAGAGTATGAAGGTATTTGGCGGTTACCCGCGCTATTGACTGTATCGTTGATGCGCCTCCGCCTATGCCAATGGTATCTTGAGTGCGTAATTGTGTACGCGTGGCGCGAATGCTGCTTTGAAGGGGCTTGGGCGGAGGCCGGACTGCTAATCACGCTCTTGGCGTCCTTGATGATCCTGTTGTGGGGTGCTCCGGACTCGCTTGACTGTGCTCGAAGTTGTCGCCGGATTGGTTTGTCGGAGTAGGTCGCATTGTACTTCTGCCGCGAGGGCTGCCATATGCTCTTCTGTTCGAAGGGAGTGGTCCATATTTCCATTGACAGTGATGCCCCGCGCGGTCCTGGCATCTTGAGCTTGAGGCATGCATAATGTGGTACCGCACTGAATCTAGCGAATGCGGTTCGTCCGAGCAGTGCGTGGTAGCTGCTGCGGAAAGGGACGATGTCGAAGATTAGCTCTTTGCTCCCAAAGTTGTCCGGGGATCCGAAGACCACTTCTAGTGTTATAGAGCCCGTACAGTAGGCCTCTACTCCAGCAATAACACCTTTAAAGGTGGTTTTAGTGGGCTTGATCCTTGAAGGGTCAATGCCCATTTTGCGCACTGTGTCCTGATAAAGCAGGTTCAGGCTGCTGCCGCCGTCCATAAGGACTCGCATGAGGTGGAATCCGTTGATGATTGGGTCTAAGACCAATGTGGCTGAGTCGCCATGACGGATGCTAGTAGGATGATCCCTACGATCAAAGGTGATCGGACAAGCTTACCATTGGTTGAATTTGGGGGCGACTGGCTCCATCGCATAGACGTCCCGTAGTGCTCGCTTCTGTTCCCGCTTCGGGATGTGAGTGGCGTAGATCATATTGACCATTTTCACCTGGGGGGGGGGATTTCTTTTGTCCCCCCGTATTCGGACGCTGGGGCTCTTCGTCATCATCGCTGTGCAGCCCCTTGTCCTTGTTTTCGGCGTTTATCTTACCGGCCTGTTTGAACACCCAGTAATCTCTATTGGTGTGGTTGGCTGGCTTGTCCGGGTGGCCATGAATTTGGCACGAGTGCTCCAGTATGCGGTCTAGGCTAGACGGTCCCTGATTATTTCTTTTGAACGGCTTTTTCCGCTGACCGGACTTAGATCCGCTGAATCCGGCGTTGACCGCCGTGTCTTCAGTGTTGTCGCCGTTGTTCCGTCTCTTATGCCTGTTACGCCGTGGCTTGCCGTTAGCATCGCGGCTGTCCTAAGTGCCGGAATGTGGCATGGTGCCGCTGCGAGCCAACCAATTATCCTCACCCGCGCAAAAGCGGGTCATTAGGGTTGTGAGAGCTGCCATAGACTTGGGTCTTTCCTGGCCAAGGTGTTGAGCGAGCCACTCATCACGGATATTATGCTTGAAAGCCGCCAGGGCTTCGGCATCCGGACAGTCGACTATTTGGTTCTTTTTAGTAAGGAACCGAGTCCAGAATTTTGGGGCTGACTCTCCAGGCTGTTGAGTAATGTGGCTCAGGTCATCAGCGTCTGGTGGTCGCACATATGTGCCCTGGAAGTTATCAAGGAATGCGTCTTCTAGGTTTTCCCAACTGCCAATGGAATTTGCTGGCAGGCTATTTAACCAGTGCCGGGCTAGTCATTTGAGCTTAAGGGGAAGATACTTGATGGCGTGTAGATCATCTCCGTGGGCCATGTGAATGTGGAGAAGGAAATCTTCGATCCATACTGCGGGGTCTGTTTGTAACACCCCAAAAATTTAACAAAGTTTTATTATATTAAAATTTTACCAGGAAATTAAAACTTTTATTTTCTGGACTCACTTTTGATTTTTGAAACATTTCCTTTCTTATTATCATGGAGTTTTTACCTCAAGTGAAATACTTCCCAAAATTTATTGGACTTTCTTCCCTCTCAAAACTTTTTCCCCTTGGCAAGGATTGTATTTTGGTATCTTCATCAACACTGGTGTTTGGTTATTAAAAACCTTTCTTCTGTTTGTCCCCTTCTCAAATTAAATTTTTGGGATTTATTTTCTTTAAGAGAAAAACCCTAGGAGTTTTGGGACTTATCTGATATTGAAACCACCCATGATTTTACCATGCCTCATGTGGTAAAACCTCCCAAAAATCCTCCTTCCCCTTTGGGGCAATCCATATATTCTGTCCCAACAAGTCCAACTCATTTTCTGATTTTATTTCATTTATTTCCCTCCCCAAAACAATTCTATCTATTGTTTTGAACCTGAGGGATTTACAAAGCAACTACCAAGATGCATTTGAGTCTTGACCTCAAATCAACTCTCCTGGATAGTCCTTGGTACCCACAACCTAGAACCATCATGTTTCACTCCCCTCCTTTTCAAATATTTCAAAATTACAGTCTCTGCAAGTTTGGACCAGATTTGTTAAATTTGGTGAAATTCATATCTCCTCTTCTCCAAAAATTCCACCAAAATTCACGCAACCCCCAGATGCAATGAGAGGCCACTTCACCAAAAATCAGCTCAAGGAGAAACTCCCACATACCAAAATCATTCTGTCGAACACCTGGCCGGCACTGTTTCTTTGCATTTTCAGAAATGTTCAGAGTTTCAGAGTTCAGTGTCGTTTCCCTTAGTCAGATTTCAGTCACATGTCCACTGTGCATTTGGCTCATTGCTCGCAGCCCCTTCCTCTTGTCCGGAGCACCACACGCACGCTTGGCTCCTTCCTGGCGTCGGTGGCTCCCTGGCCCGCCTGCGCCGGCGTGTCCCGCGGCGGCAGAACCACCGTAACGGCCGACAGGGGGGCAACACTGCGGCATAACGCCGTTCGGCGCCGCCCAAACCTTCTGAGAGCTCCGCGTGGCCACCTCCTTGCCAGCGCACGCATGCAGCACCGTCGCCGTGGCCTGGCATGCGCAGAGCGCGTTCTCTGCCGCCGACGTGCCGTGCGGCCGTTCCGTCGAGGACAGGCCGTAACCACCCCTCCCGTGCTGAGATGGACACTGAAACGACACCAATGCTCCGTCTAGTCGATGCTCCAGCTCCTAAGCCGACCGTCCAGCCACAGCATCGCCGTAATCACTCGCCGGACTTATCCGTTCACGGCAACCGCCTCGGGCCGGCTATAAATAGCACCCCCCGAGCTTGCTCTCGCCCCCGCATAACTCCACCACCTCACCAGACCCCGCCTAGCCACTGGAAGAGCCTCTAGGGGCCTTTCTTCCTTGACTCTGGCCACCTTCGTCTGCCTCGGGCTCCAGCAACGTTCTCTTCAGTGAGAACTCCTCCGCCGCCCTACTCTCACCCGTAGCCTCGTACCACCTCCAGAAAGCTAAAGCCCACTTCAATTTGACCCCCGCAGCTCCCTCCGGCGAGATCCACGACTGCCCGAACTGCTGTCCGCCGGAGAAAGGGCTGCCGTCGACACAGTGCTCGCCGGCGACCACCACCACCACCCAAAATCGCGGAAGGACGTGCTGATCACGAAGGTACCCTTCGATCCTCCTGCCTCGCCGTGGATCGCCACCGGCGACCACCACTGCTCTCGGGCGCCGACGAACCCCGTCTTGCTCATTTGAAAATTCAAACCTGACGGGTGGGACCCGCCCGTCAGCCTCTCTGCTTTTTTTGAATCATTTTCTAAAAGCGTACTTTGGCAAATATGCTTTCTACTCTGAACCGTTTTCTGCGCCTTTCTGTTTAAGCCCCTGGGAGTTTTCTGTTTCATTATAGATGGGTCCTTGCACCAAAACTCTTATAACTTTTAAACAAAGAAGGATTTTTGATTGATTCTTTTTCTGTTCTCTTTAAAATTTTGTCTAGTTTATTTTAAGATTTATTTCGAAAATTTTCAGACAACCTTTTGGTACTTTTTTTAAACTATATATTGATTCAAAAATATATTTAATAGGATTTTGGGAGAGAGGAGAAAGGCCTTCAAAAGTTTTAGGATGCACCTCACCCACAACTTGAAGGCAAGCATTCTGAACCCCGGCATAATATTTTTGGTGTGTTCGTTGACACATTTATAACACCACCTCATTTCGAAGGACTTGTTATTTCATGTGATATGGTCATATGCATGAGTGCATATTAGTGATTTCCATGCTATTGGAAATGAACACACTTGTGATGATAATCATCCTCATGTGCCTTGCATGCATGCCGGAAGGAATCCGGGAAAACCTCTGCCTTGGGTAGGCATGAGTTTGTCGCCGGTCTCCGTCGGGACGGTCATGTCCGGTATGGCATAGTGAGGTATAATGAGCGGTGATTCTGTTGGTTGAAATATATTTGTTATGCATGTCATGCAGGGAAATTATAAACCTCCTGAGTCGACCGTAGATCGAGTCTTGTGCCAGTAACCCCCATACTTGCTTCGTACTACCACTCATCTCTACAACAAGTAGAGTACGGTTCAGTAATTTGTCAACCCCTTTCTAGCGCACACCATACAGAGGGGCCGGGATGAGGGTACCACGGCCATGGATTAAAGCCAGTCATCCGGTCAGGGGGCATGGGTGTTTCGGTTGTAGCCGAGGGGGTAGCTTCCCCAGTTTTGCGCGCGGTATAAATTTTGTGATCCCATGCTAATCGAGGTTGTAGCCTCCCCACTTAGAGTTTTGCTTAACAAGTGTCATGGGTGATTCCAGACACCGGTGAGTTAAGCTGGTGTGTGCAAGTCAGGTGCGTTTTCATTTAAAAGACCGTAGACGGAATTAGTCCCGATGGACTAATGGAATCCGTTACTCGTGGGTAAAGAGTACACCCTCTGCAGAGATTAAACCTATTCGAATAGCCATGTCCATGGTTAAGGACTACAGTCTGGGATGGGTCAAGTGTCGGTCTTAGTGTCGGTCTTCGGAGGTGAAACTGTTAAACCAGAACTAGAATTACTACTTGTGACTTGTGATAATTATGTTGATTATTATTGTTAACTAACCCGTGATATTATTGTTATTATCGAGTATCTCTGGGATGGTTCTACCTCCGGGATATTCACTATGATTTTTTATTTTAAAGCCCTTTATGTGGTGTCGCTCAGACGCCCGACTGTGGCATTTCTTTTAAAGCCCTTTATGTGGTGTCGCTCAGACGCCCGACTGTGGCATTTCTTTTAAAGCCCTTTATGTGGTGTCGCTAAGACGCCCGACTGTGGCATTGCTTTTTATTTATTTCATAAATTTTAATACTACTATGTTATTGCATATTCATAAATAACATGCTTCCACGCATCAGAGTTTTATTTACCTTGTGTGAGTGACGTCATGAGCATAAACTATTTTCAGCACACCATTGTTATGTTATACCTGTGTTCATAATGTTTGCGAGTACATTCAAAAGTACTCACTGGCTTGTCCTTGGCTATATTCTTGGCCAGATTTCTTGCACGGAGAGGAGCGACGCGATGACAGCCCCGGAACCTAAGCAACGATGATAGCAGCCTCGTGAAAATAGGAGTTAACCTGGTCAACTGTTCCTGATGGGAAATGGAGTCCCAAAGACACTGATGATCCACAAACCGCTTCCGCCATCAACCACTAGAACCATTTGTTGTACTCACAGGCCATAATGATCTTGTACTACATATTTTTGTATTTTGCTTGGAATTTCTGTATCAAGTTGGAGCCTCATCAGCTAACAGTAATCCTGGGGCTGATGAGCACGATGGTCTTTTCTGGAAATTTATACCCGGAAAATCGGTCGTGACAGACTTGGTATCAGAGCTAGGCTGACCATTGGCTAATCCTATCTTAGCCAGGTCAATAAACTTAGGCAAACCAGCCTACCAGACCCTAACCAAAACCCCAGCCAAGCTTCCCATGCAAGATAGCCACACAGTAATCCCGACACTTTTGGCAGTCGGTGCCCAACCTATCAGCCTAGCCTGTCGATCGCACACCAGTGACCGATGGCAAAAATGTCTCATTCGCAAGCGTGCGAAGGAAGACTCCATCCCCTTTTTTATAAAAAGGGCACGCTAGCCTCAACCCAGCACAACACAACCTCTTCCCCAACCTAGCCACAATGCCTGGCCCAATAGTGCACAATGAGACCATAGCAACCAATCTTGGAGGTTTCGTGGCCATACTCGCAAACCTCACCCGTCGTGCCTATGCGTTAGAAGAGCCCCCAGAATATGTTGTGTACCAAGGACCCATGAGCAGTGAAGACCGCCAATTCTGGGGCATTGTGCACATTTACGGTAGGGGTCTGTCGCCAGAACGCCCATACAGGTTCACCGGAAGGACAACTTCCTTCGAGCCAAAAGCCATCCAGCTAGCCACTCGAGAAGCTATAGTTCAACTCCGGCAGTTGTCGCCCAGAGTTAATTGTTGCTCGTTCTACTACTTCCCCAGGCGCGAAGGATATGGTAGACCACCCCAAGTTGCCAAGGGAGATCACGAGACAGATCCCGCATTGTTGCACCTAGTGCGCTATGTAAGTGCACTAGAGGCATTGTTCGACCAGTTCACCATTGATCTGATCGCAGCTCGTGGAGAGCTGGTTCGCCGAGCCCCGGCAAGCAGGGAAGATGAGCCCAACACCGACAACCCAGTCGTGCTGTTCGGACAACCGATCGAGACCCTGAGGTCAGCTTCAGCCGTCAACCGAGATGCTTTGATGACCCCAGAAGTACTTCGTCACCTTTTGGGGGCACACTCCAACGGGATTGTGGCCAACAATCCCCGAGATGGTCATCATCGCTACCCCGACCTTGCAGTTCCTCTGCCATCTCCGACTAATCCCGACAGTGAGACACGTGGAGAAGCCTCGACATCCACCAGGCACGCCCTTTTAGACATAAACGAGGTAGACTAAGTCGTACGAGTAGTACCGAGTCTCAATGTATCCTCGCTTTGTAATCGTGCGACCGTGTATATTAACGCAGCCTGTCGTTGTGCCTCTGCTTTAATGGTACGCTTCGTATTTTCTTTGTCAGCGCATAGTTTCACATTTTCCGGGCACAACTACCAAAACCAACCCCGACGACACCTACAGTAACACGTCTCTTTATGAGATATGTGTATCTCTCTCACTGACCCCGACATTTGGAGGTGATCTGGCAGTTTTATTACCTTTCACCACGGTAAATAAACCAGCCCAAATGCTATATAAGAAGGCCACCTTGTGACCTTACCCAGCAACCCTCACCTCGTGCACCACTCTCACAACCATTTCTTGCCATGCCGAGCCCTAGTATTTATCGGAGAACCCCAGATGCAACCCCATGTAGCTTTGTCCAAATATTGTGGGACTTTACCTGCAGTACCATGGGTTCTACCCAACCACCCCAGTACGAGCTGTTCAAATCAAGAATCACCCCTTCCACCTCGGAATATTGGGCAGTAGTACACTTTCCTCCTGTAGACCCCAACCAAGATCCAACGGAGGTTTCCTTCATAGGGAAATCTATGCCGACCCCACACTTGGCCATAGAAGCTGCTGCGAACGAAGCAATTGCTCGTCTTTGATCTGCAGTACCTTATGCCCGCGAACGAGGATATTATTATTTTCCGAGCCGTGCAACACCCGGAGGAGTGACATCTTTTCCCGGTGGACGGATTGAGAGAGACCCAGTGCTAGCCAACCTTATCCAGTACATCATCGCTCAAGAGCATTTGAACCAGCGAGTGATGGATTATCTCCAGAGTCTCGCTGATTTGAATCCTCAGATTGCCATCGGCACACCACTGAGGCCCGAACCGGAGAGACTCATACATCGACTGGTCAATCCACTTCCTCCGATAGAAGAGGAGTGTATTCCATTGCCAGAGACTTTTTCTCAAGACCCTGTCCAGTTACCTTTCTCATTTTAGATGTCACTGCTGTGTTTGTTATTTCAGCATTTATTATTATGTTTTATCTTATGCATGGTACCTCAAATTTGTGCGACGAGTCGAGTATTTAGTTTCTACTTATGTGAGTGGTTGTCTTCGTGAATAACCAGTGTAACCGCGGATATCCTGGAATGAGATTTCTTTTTCCAGAATTGCTACATCTTTTATCCTCTCACGGCATGGATTATTTTTATTCATGCAGCACCACGGCAGCAGACTCACAACCGCTCGTACACATATGGAGTATTTATTTTTTCACAACGGCTCTTAGCAAATCTCGAGGACGAGATTTTTTTCTGAAGGGGGGTAGTAATTGTAACACCCCAAAAATTTAACCAAGTTTTATTATATTAAAATTTTACCAGGAAATTAAAACTTTTATTTTCTGGACTCACTTTTGATTTTTGAAACATTTCCTTTCTTATTATCATGGAGTTTTTACCTCAAGTGAAATACTTCCCAAAATATATTGGACTTTCTTCCCTCTCAAAACTTTTTCCCCTTGGCAAGGATTGTATTTTGGTATCTTCAACAACACTGGTGTTTGGTTATTAAAAAACTTTCTTCTGTTTGTCCCCTTCTCAAATTAAATTTTTGGGATTTATTTTCTTTAAGAGAGAAACCCTAGGAGTTTTGGGACTTATCTTATATTGAAACCACCCATGATTTTACGATGCCTCATGAGATAAAACCTCCCAAAAACACTCCTTCCCCTTTGGGGCAATCCATATATTCTGTCCCAACAAGTCCAACTCATTTTCTGATTTTATTTCATTTATTTCCCTCCCCAAAACAATTCTTTCTATTGTTTTGAACGTAAGGTATTTACAAAGCAAGTACCAAGATGCATTTGAGTCTTGACCTCAAATCAACTCTCCGGGATAGTCCTTGGTACCCACAACCTAGAACCATCATGTTTCACTCCTCTCCTTTTCAAATATTTCAAAATTATAGTCTCTGCAAGTTTGGACTAGATTTGTTAAATTTGGTGAAATTCATATCTCCTCTTCTCCAAAAATTCCACCAAAATTCAGGCAACCCCCAGATGCAATGAGAGGCCACTCCACCAAAAATCAGCTCAAGGAGAAACTCCCACATACCAAAATCATTCTGTCGAATAACTAGCCGGCACTGTTTCTTTGCATTTTCAGAAATGTTCAGAGTTTTAGAGCTCAGTGTCGTTTCCCTTAGTCAGATTTCAGTCACATGTCCACTGTGCATTTGGCTCGTTGCTCGCAGCCCCTCCCTCTTGTCCGGAGCACCACACGCGCGCTTGGCGCCTTCCTGGCATCGGTGGCGCCCTGGCCCGCCTGCGCCGGTGTGTCCCGCGGCGGTAGAACCACCGTAACGGTCGACAGGGGGGCAAGACTGCGGCATAATGCCGTTCGGCGCCGCCCAAACCTTCTGAGAGCTCCGCGTGGCCACCTCCTTGCCAGCGCACGCATGCAGCACCGTCGCCGTGGCCTGGCACGTGCAGAGCGCGTTCTCTGCCGCCGACGTGCCGTGCGGCCGGTCCGTCGAGGACAGGCCGTAACCACCGCTCCCGTGCTGAGATGGACACTGAAACGGCACCAATGCTCCGTCTAGTCGATGCTCCAGCTCCTAAGCCGACCGTCCAGCCACAGCGTTGCCGTAATCACTCGCCGGACTTATCCGTTCATGGCAACCGCCTCGGGCCGGCTATAAATAGCACCCCCCGAGCTTGCTCTCGCCCCCGCACAACTCCACCACCTCACCAGACCCCGCCTAGCCACTGGAAGAGCCTCGAGGGGCCTTTCTTCCTCGACTCCGGCCACCTCCGTCCGCCTCGGGCTCCGGCAATGTTCTCTTCGGTGAGAACTCCTCCGCCGCCCTACTCTCGCCCGTAGCCTCGTACCACCTCCAGAAAGCTAAACCCCACTTCAATTTGACCACCACAGCTCCCTCCGGCGAGATCCACGACTGCCCGAACCGCCGTCCGCCGGAGCAAGGGTCGCCGTCGACACAGTGCTCGCCGGGGACCACCACCACCACCCACAGTCGCGGAAGGACGTGCTGATCACGAAGGTACCCTCCGATCCTCCTGCCTCGCCGTGGATCGCCGCCGGCGACCACCGCGGCTCTCGGGCGCCGACGAGCCCCGTCTCGCTCGCTTGAAAATTCAAACCTGACGGGTGGGACTCGCCCGTCAGCCTCTCTACTTTTTTTTAAATCGTTTTCTGAAAGCGTACTTTGGCAAATACGCTTTCTACTCTGAACCGTTTTCTGTGCTTTTCTGTTTATGCCCCTGGGAGTTTTCTGTTTCATTACAGATGGGTCCTTGGACCAAAACTCTTATAACTTTTAAACAGAGAAGGATTTTTGATTGATTCTTTTTCTGTTCTCTTTAAAATTTTGTCTAGTTTATTTTAAGATTTATTTCGAAAATTTTCAGACAACCTTTTGGTACTGTTTTTAAACTATATATTGATACAAAAATATTTTTAATAGGATTTTGGGAGAGAGGAGAAAGGCCTTCAAAAGTTTTAGGATGCACCTCACCCACAACTTGAAGGCAAGCATGCTGAACCCCGGCATAATATTTTTGGTGTGTTCGTTGACACATTTATAACACCACCTCATTTCGAAGGACTTGTTATTTCATGTGATATTAGTGATTTCCATGCTATTGGAAATGAACACACTTGTGATGATAATCATCCTCATGTGCCTTGCATGCATGCCGGAAGGAATCCGGGAAAACCTCTGCCTTGGGTAGGCATGAGTTTGTCGCCGGTCTCCGTCCGGACGGTCATGTCCGGTATGGCATAGTGAGGTATAATGAGCGGTGATTCTGTTGGTTGAAATATATTTGTTATGCATGTCATGCAGGGAAATTATAAACCTCCTGAGTCGACCGTAGATCGAGTCTTGTGCCAGTAACCCCCATACTTGCTTCGTACTACCACTCGTCTCTACAACAAGTAGAGTACGGTTCAGTAATTTTTCAACCCCTTTCTAGCGCACACCGTACAGAGGGGCCGGGATGACGGTACCACGGCCATGGATTAAAGTCAGTCATCCGGTCAGGGGGCATGGGTGTTTCGGTTGTAGCCGAGGGGGTAGCTTCCCCAGTTTTGCGCACGGTATAAATTTTTTGATCCCATGCTAATCGAGGTTGTAGCCTCCCCACTTAGAGTTTTGCTTAACAAGTGTCATGGGTGATTCCAGACACCGGTGAGTTAAGCTGGTGTGTGCAAGTCAGGTGCATTTTCATTTAAAAGACCGTAGACAGAATTAGTCCCGATGGACTAATGGAATCCGTTACTCGTGGGTAAAGAGTACACCCTCTTCAGAGATTAAACCTATTCGAATAGCCATGTCCATGGTTAAGGACTACAGTCTGGGATGGGTCAAGTGTCGGTCTTAGTGTCGGTCTTCGGAGGTGAAACTGTTAAACCAGAACTGGAATTACTACTTGTGACTTGTGATAATTATGATGATTATTATTGTTAACTAACCCGTGATATTATTGTTATTATCGAGTATCTCTGGGATGGTTCTACCTCTGGGATATTCACTATGATTGTTTATTTTAAAGCCCTTTATGTGGTGTCGCTCAGACGCCCGACTGTGGCATTTCTTTTAAAGCCCTTTATGTGGTGTCGCTCAGACGCCCGACTGTGGCATTTCTTTTAAAGGCCTTTATGTGGTGTCGCTCAGACGCCCGACTGTGGCATTTC
>NC_041385.1:620362731-620363609 GCF_002162155.2 Triticum dicoccoides
ATAAGCCTCCAGAGTCGGCCGTAGATCGAGTCTTGTTCCGGTAACCCCCATACTTGTTTCGTACTGCCACTGGTCCCTACCGTAGGTGGGGTATGGTTCAGTAAGTTGTTAACCCTTGTCTTGGCACACACCGTACAGAGAGGCCATGGTGGAAGATACCGGTTGTAGCCGGTAGGCATGCCACCTGGTCCGGGGGCATGGGTGTATCCGGTTGGGACCGAGAGGGGGGCACCCCTTAGAGCGCGCGATAGAAATTTGATCCCATGCTACGCGAGGTTGTAGCCTCCCCACTTAGAGTTTTGCTTAACAGGTGTCATGGGTGATTCCAGACACGAGTGAAAGCTGGTGTGTGCAAGTCAGGTGTGTTTCAATTAAAAGACCATAGACGGAATTAGTCCGATGGACTAAAGGAATCCGTTACTCGTGGGTAAAGAGTACACTCTCTGCAGAGATATTAAACCTATTCGAATAGCCGAGTCCATGGTTAAGGATTACAGTCTGGGATGGGTCAGGTATCGGTCTTAGTGTCGGTCTTCGCAGGTGAAACGGTTAACTAGAAATGGAATTACTACTCGTGACTTGTGATATCTATGATTATTATTATTGTTGACTAACCCATGATATTATTGTTATTACCGAGTATCTCTGGGATGGTTCTACCTCCGGGATATTCATTATGATTATTTCTTTTAAAGCCCTTTATGTGGTGTCGCTCAGACGCCCGACTGTGGCATTTCTTTTAAAGCCCTTTATGTGGTGTCGCTCAGACGCCCGACTGTGGCATTTCGTTTAAAGCCCTTTTATGTGGTGTCGCTCAGACGCCCGACTATGGCATTTCTTTTAAAGCCCTTTATGTGGTGTCGCTCAGACGCCCGACT
>NC_041385.1:620363715-620428862 GCF_002162155.2 Triticum dicoccoides
TATGTGGTGTCGCTCAGATGCCCGACTGTGGCATTTCTCTTAAACCCTTTATGTGGTGTCGCTCAGACGCCCGACTGTGGCATTTCTTTTAAAGCCCTTTATGTGGTGTCGCTCAGACCCTCGACTGTGGCATTTCTTTTAAAGCCCTTTATGTGGTGTCGCTAAGACGCCCGACTGTGGCATTGCTTGTTATTTATTTCATAAATTTTAATACTACTATGTTATTGCATATTCATAAATAACATGCTTGCATGCATAAGAGTTTTATTTACCTTGTGTGACTGACGTCATGAGCATAAACTATTTTCAGCACACCATTGTTATGTTATACCTGTGTTCATAATATTTGCGAGTACATTCAAAAGTACTCACTGGCTTGTCCCTGGCTACTGTCTTGGCCAGATTTCTTGCACGGAGAGGAGCGACGCGATGACAGCCCCTGAACCTAAGCAACGATGATAGCAGCCTCGTGAAGATAGGAGTTAACCTGGTCAGCTATTCCTGATGGGAAATGGAGTCCCAAAGACACTGATGATCCACAAACCGCTTCCGCCATCAACCACTAGAACCATTTGTTGTACTCACAGGCCATAATGGTCTTGTACTACATATTTTTGTATTTTGCTTGGAATTTCTGTATCAAGTTGGAGCCTCATCTGCTAATAGTAATCTGGGGATGATGAGCACGACGGTCTTTTCTGGAAATTTATACCCGGAAAACCGGTCGTGACACTGTTGTGCCATCGTATGATTCGATGTTTATGGGTTTGAACCCTTCTCGGAATTCATGATCCATTACTTCGTCAATGAAGCAGAGGGGGTGTGCGGCGCCTCTGTGTCGGGCTATTTGGCTACGCAGCTAGAATTGGTATGGGTTGCTGTGTTCGGTCCGGCCGGACTTGTTGATGATGTATCCGGCGCGACGATCATCGTCGCACGCTGGGGCGCGCCCCCGCGATCCTTAGATCGATCTTGGCTGTCCTGCTTTGTTTTCCAGAATATCTTGTAGGTCTTTCTTGTTGCCCTGGGCCGTAGTATATCGGCGTGGGGGTGCGGGCTGGTATCCGGGCTGATATCCCGGTTTATCCCGGCCACGGGGTGGCGGGTCAGACGTTTGGCGTTCGAGTCCATATTCCTCGGCTGCCAGGTCTTCAGTCCATCTATCTGTGAGCAGATCTTGATCAGCTTGGAGTTGCTGCTGCTTCTTCTTCAGGCTCCTCGCATTGGCTATAAGCCTACTCTTGAAGCACTCCTGCTCCACAGGATCCTCAGGCACGCCGAATTCATCGTCGCCGAGGCTAATCTCGTCTTTGGAGGGGGGCATGTAGTTGTCCTCCTCCGGGTATACGTCTGTCGCCTATTCTTCTGGCTGACCTGCTCATCTTCCTGTTCGGCCTGCTCGAAGGCAGGCTGGTCAGGGTCGTATTCTTCTTCGGCACCATCCGGATTATTTTCGTCTCCGGGGCCGGTATTGCTGTGGCGGGGCTTCGAGCGGCGCCGAAGACGCCCATGTTTTGTTTTTCTTCCCGAGGGGTTACCCTCCGCTGCCTCCTCGCCATTTGTTTCCTTCGGAGTGTCCACCATATATATATCGTATGAGGAGGTGGCCATCCACCGCCCGGTGAGCGGTGGCTCCTGTAATTATCCTACATCGTCGTCCATACCGTCGTTGTCTTCGGAGTCGAAGTCAAGCACGTCGATTAGATCATCGATCGTGGCAACGAATTCCATCGTTGTCAGCTTCCCACTCAAGACGGACACAGTTTGGCCCAGAGTCTCCTGACAAATAGAGAGACTTCAATAATTTCAGCATGTCGCCAAAGGGCGAGTGCTGAAAGACGTCCGTCGCGGTGAACTCCATCACCGGAGCCCAACCAGGCTCAGCGGGTTCGGGGACGCGCAGACTGGAACATACAACCGAATATGAATCCGGGGGTTCGGAGTCACACGCTCCCTCAGGAGTGAGGCATGTGTTTGGCTCCCTTGCCGATGGGGGTATGGAATGCGGGGCGGGGTCTAGCCCTCCATCCTTAGGCAACGAAGCCTGCCCCGGACTTAGATCCGAGGCTTCTGCCGGGATGATGTCCCAAGCATCGTCAGACAGCAGGTCTAAGCCGTGCTCATCGTCACTGTTCGGCGCTCCTGGTGCTGGCCCGAATCCGTCGAAGATCAAGTCTCCGCGGATATCCGCCGTGCAGTTCAGGTTTCCGAACCTGATTTGATGGCTAGGGGCGTAGCTGTCGATCTGGTCCAGATGGCCAAGCGAATAGGCCCGCAGTGTGAAGCCGCTGAACACGAAGATCTGTCCGGGGAGAAAAGCCTCACCCTGGACAGCGTCGTTGATGATGATTGAAGGAGCCATTGCGCCTGACAGTGATGACACAGAGGAACTCTCAATGAAAGCACCAATGTCAGTGTCAAAACCGGCGGATCTCGAGTAGGGGATCCCGATCTGTGCGTCAAGGCCGATGGTAACAGGAAGCGAGGGACACAGATGTTTACCTAGGTTCGGGCCCTCTCGATGGAGGTAAAACCCTACTTCCTGCTTGATTAATATTGATGATATGGGTAGTACAAGAGTAGATCTACCACGAGATCATAGAGGCTAAACCCTAAGAGCTAGCCTATGATGGTATGATTGTAATTGTGATCGGCCTTCTAAGGACCAACCTCTCCGATTTATATAGACACCGGAGAGGGCTAGGGTTTACATGGAGTCGGTTACAAGGAAGGAAACACAATATCCGGATCGCCAATCTTGCCTTCCACGCAAAGGAGAGTCCCATCCGGACACGGGCCGAAGTCTTGAGTCTTGTATCTTCACGCTTCAATAGTCCGGACGTTGTACACAATCCGGCTGTCCGGATACCCCCTAATCCAGGACTCCCTCACCCACCCAGATGCAAGCAATCTTTCCCACATCAGACGAGAGCCCCAAGAGACAGTACACCACTTCTGGGCCAGATTCCTCCTTGTAATGAGCAAGGTTAAGGACTGTCGCGAGGAAGATGCAATCTCATTCTTTTGCAAAAATTGCACGGACAAGGGAATTCTTAATGCACTAATTCGCCGTGACATAGCACACTTTACCGACCTGGCAGCCACAGTACAGAAGTACTACACGATGGAAAGCGCCTGGAAGACCCAAACAAAATTCTGGGATCCCCCGGCCCTAACAAAACCCCGCGTCCGAACTAAAAGGGTGCACTCTCGCAAGTCACCAACCCAATTACAAAGACGTCAAAGCTCTCTACAGGGCGTGGAACCGTACTGGAGGGATGGCTCAATAGGCCATGCAAAATTCACAGCACACTAGACACCATACCAACACACAGCCTTAGAGCATGTTGGATACTCCGGCAGGTGGCCAACAGTAGCGAGGATCTGCCGGTTTTGACCCCCTACAATGACATAATAAATAATCGCGATGCCACGGGCCGGATTGCAAAATGGGCTATCGAGCTCCTCCTATTCGACATAACATACAAACTACGACGGGCCATTAAGTCGCAAGTACTAGCTGACTTCGTCGCCGAATGGACAGAAGCTGAACTCCCTAAAGAGTACGGCACGTACTCCAATTGGATCATGCACTTTGACGGCTCTAAGATGCTAGCTGGTCTAGGGGCTGTCGTCGTCCTGACGTTCCCCACCGGCAATACATTCCAATACGTACTCCAAATACTTTACACAGGTTCCAACAATGCAGCAGAGTATGAGGCTCTGTTGCACGGTCTTCGGGTGGCAGTCTCCATGGGCATTCAATGCCTCGAAGTACGCGGGGATTCAAATCTCGTGATATCTCAAATAAATGGAGACTTTGATGCCAAGGATGCGAAAATGGCTGCTTACTGTAATACCGTTCTCAAAATGTCAGCCCGATTCGAGGGGCTCGAATTCCACCATGTGGTTCGAGAAAACAATCAAGCGGCGGATATCCTTGCCCGCATCAGCGCTAAACATGACCCCGTCCCACCAAACATTTTTTTGGAAAGGCTTTTCAAGCCATCCGTGGTATGAGAAGGGGAGTCCAGCAATACTAATCCGGATCCGCATACAATCCCAGATCCTGAACAATCTGACGTTATCGGAGGCTCCGCCACCGGAATCACACCTTCGGCCCACGTGATCCTGGCGGTAATCGCCCCGTGGATGGAACCCTTCCTAGCTTACTTAAATAGGCAGGAACTCCTGGAGGAAAATGAGGCACGCTGCATTGTGCGGCGCTCTAAAGCCTACAAAGTCCACGAGGGAGAGCTTTATAAGAAAAGCGCAACCGGAGTGCTCCAAAGGTGCATCTCTGAAGAGGAAGGGCGGCAGCTCTTGGACGAAATTCATGCCGGACTCGGTGGCCACCATGCCGCAGCTCAGGCACTCGTAAGCAAGGCCTTCCGTACATGTTTCTGCTGGCTGACACCCCGGGCAGACGCTCAAGACCTTGTCCAACACTGCGTCGGTTGCCAGTTTTTTGCAAATCAAAGCCATATGCCGCCCACCGCCCTCCAAACAATCCCCATATCTAGGCCCTTTGTGGTCTGGGGGCTCGATATGGTTGGACCCCTTAAAGGAGGAAGCCATAACAAGAAATACTTGTTGGTCATGGTCGATAAATTCACCAAATGGATAGAAGCCAAACCAGTTAAAACGGCCAAATCTGGACAAGTGATAGACTTTATATCTGGGGTCATACACCGCTACGGTGTCCCCCACAGCATCATCACTGATAACGGCTCAAACTTTACACAGAAGTATAATTGTCTTCTGGGCTTTATGCCCACCACATATGCGTCACTTCTCCGTATGTGCCTTTTTCACCACTATATGCGCCGATATGACTTAAGATTTGGCCAAGCTGGGTTGCCTAGCTCTTATGTTTATGCCCTACATTCCCGTTAATTCGGCTAGGGCATAAGGGAAGCACCTCTGTGATTGTTACTGTTGGGTCAGCCGGATGCGTACCTCAGACTGGGTGGAGCCGAAAGCTAATGTTCTTAAGGGAATATTCGGTCGATGAACAAAAGATGTATTTTACCTATTACAAAACATGCCCCCAGATGCGTATATCATGCGTAAACTTTCGTAGTTCGGACATGCACTTCAACGCATGCACACCCAGGGAAAGGAACCCTTAATGGAACTATTCTCCCTAGAAGATGTTTCTTACTACCCATGTAATATAATATAACTAGTTGGGTACTTGTCTGTTCAAGCACTTATGACCCCTACGCCTGGTTTCCACGCGTGGCCCGGTTTTCACATAACCAAGCGGGTATTCGGATACACTCCGGACTGTCGGGTCCAGAGGTCGAAGCAAAAAGGTCGGCCAAGACAAATGATTTACAATCCGGCTAGGGACAAAATATGTCCTTCGAATTACAATGTCACTTAGACTGACTAAATTCTTTTTCTATACCATCCAACAGGCTGTCTAGCCTACAGTCCTGTTGGGAATACTTAGCGGCTAATGCTACTTGGTCATACACCAGATGTGCAGGGATCTCCTTCCCATCTGACCCTACAGGTCCGACCTCGGCCATGTGGTTCAGGTCAGCCTTGGTGTACCGCGTCTTCACCATCGCCCAGGCTTCCCTCGCGCCTTGTCAGCAGGCCGATATCTTCCATAATCGGAAACGTTGCCGCTCTCCCTTGAGCAGCTCCATAAGCTCCCCCATGCCTCCTGGAAGGGAGGCGGGGGGCCACAAGGCTTGGGAAATGTCCCGCATCACCTGCCAAACTTTTTTGTGTAGTTGTGAGAGCTCCGGCAGAAGATGGCCTGCAGATCTGGGCATCTCCTCTTCAGGATGACCTTTCAGCATGCCTACAGACATAATTCTGTTAACACGCTTCTACGCCGAACTTTATAGTGGTTCGTCAGAACACTTACCGAATATTCCACATCGAAGCTTCTTATTCTCCTTCACGGAGTCAGCAAACTGGGCACGAACATCCTTTAATTCGACGTCCAGTCTGACGTTCGCGTCTTGGAGAGTATTTTTCTCCTTCATACCATTATATTATTCTCGTTTAAACGCAAACATTACCAAATGGGGCCTTCGTAGACTCCTCCATCACGGCGATTGCGGCCCGTAGTTGGGCCTTGCACTCCTCCAGCTCTTTGGATAGCTGGGTATTGTTCTCTGTCAGAATCTATGCACACGAGGATCCTTAAATCAGTTGTGCCAACTGTTTCAAGTCTCAGGGGCTACTGATATACATACTTATCAAATTTTCTTACCCGTATATCTTTTACGTACTGGTCTGTGGCCCTAGAAAGGCCACCTTGAGCAGCCCGGATGTACGCATCCCCTGAGTTGAAGGCATCGAACACCTCATCAGACAAATTAGGGTCGCGTAGTGCGGCCCGTCGGTGCCTATGATTTATGGCGCTCTCCACTTCGGAGTTTGTAGCGGAAAATCTATCCGCATCCTGTGTAGGAGGATCGTCCGTGTTGACCTCCTCCCTTGAGTCCGGCCTCGGAGTCCGGCTGGTGGAAGCATGACCGGCAGGCTCTCCGGATACAGTCCGGCGAGCGCTCTTTCTGTCAGAAGGCAGAAGACATCGTTATATTTTAACACCGATAACTTCGTGCCAGGTTTTTAAACATACCTTTGCAATGGCGTCTCGGTCCTGACCGCCTTTATTTTAAGCCTACCCGACTTCGGTGCCCCTTGTTGGCGAGTCACCGTGGGTTCAGCTTGGCGCCCCGATGGCCTTCCCTGTAAGACGCAATACATGTGCGGTGGGTGAAGTGCAAGGAGGGAATCCTTTTTTGGAAGTTGGGACTCTGGCTTTACTTACCTGGGATACAGGGAGTAGGCCAGGATAATCGGCCATGATGGCCACCATCACACCATCGCAGCTCAACTGGTAAAATGTCCTGTCAACAAGCTCCAGAAACATGTCCGGATCTTCTTCGAGTCCGGGGTCGAGAGCCCGGTTAGGGTCCTCTGGCTGTGGAGATGGGTTGTGAACATCCTCCATAGCACTTCGTAGTTCCTGCTATGAATTAACGAATTAAACATCTTGCTGAAAATGTGGGAAAGATTGGAATAAAAGATAGCGACTCACCCAGCTTGGGGGGTTGTACATGGAGAATCCATCCCGTGGCTTGATGTGGATGAACTCCTCGTCATCTCCTTTGTACAAATCGGACAGTATCTTCGCCAGAGCGGCGGGAGAGTCCGGTCCTTTACGGCCGCAGCGGGTGGCATCATCTTCTGCATTGAAGTGCCACATGGATTTTGCCCGATATTGAAGTGGCTGCACTCCCCGCATTATAGATATGGACATGACTTCAATAATTGTCAGTCTTGATTTGGCCAACGTATTTATCCTTTCCATCAGGAAAAGGATCTCTTTGTTATCTTCCTCTTGGGGGCTCCTGGAGCGCCATCTGTGTCGTTTCTTCAGCGGGGCATTTACAAACTCCGGAAGGCCTTTGGAACAAGGTCCGGAAGAGGGACGTCCTCCACGTAGGACCATTCCAAGGGCCAATCCTCGGATGTCTTCTTCGGGGTGCCGGATAGATATCCGATCCCGGCGGTGCGCCATATTTCGGCTCCGCCCACTTGATATACCGACCCCTCCTGTGTACGGGGTACGAGGCAGAATAGCCTCTTCCACAGCTTGAAATGAGCTTCGCAGCCCAGAAAAGGCTCGCAGAAGGTAACATAGCCTACGATGTGCAGTATGGAGGCTGGGGTAAAGTTGTGCAGCTGGACGCCATAGAACTCCAGAAGCCCGCGGAGGAAAGGATGGATTGGAAATCCGAGCCCCCTCAGCAAGTAGGGGACGAAGCACACCCGCTCTCCCTTGGATGGGTTTGGAACGCTCTCCGCTTGCTCCCCGCCATTATAAGTGGCTAGTCCAGCTCGGACGGGGACCTGATACGTCTCCGTCGTATCTACTTTTCCAAACACTTTTGCCCTTGTTTTAGACTCTAACTTGTATGATTTGAATGGAACTAACCCAGACTGACGCTGTTTTCAGCAGAATTGCCATGGTGTTGTTTTATGTGCAGAAAATAAAAGTTCTCGGAATGACCTGAAACTCCACGGAACACCTTATAAAAAACAATAAAAAATCCTCGGCAAAGATGAAGACCAGGGGGCCCACACCCTGCTCACGAGGGTGGGGGGCGCGCCCCCCCTGGGCGCGCCCCCTACCTTGTGGGCCCCCTGGAGGCCCTCCAACGCCAACTCCAACTCCATATATTGGATTTCGGGGAGAAAAAAAATCAAAGAGAAGAAATCATCGCGTTTTACGATACGGAGCTGCCGCCAAGCCCTAATCTCTCTCGGGAGGGCTGATCTGGAGTCCATTCGGGACTCCGGAGAGGGGGATTCGTCGTCGTCGTCATCATCAACCATCCTCCATCACCAATTTCATGATGCTCACCGCCGTGCGTGAGTAATTCCATCGTAGGCTTGCTAGACGGTGATGGGTTGGATGAGATTTATCATCTAATCGTGTTAGTTTTGTTAGGGTCTGATCCCTAGTATCCACTATGTTTTGAGATTGATGTTGCTATGACTTTGCTATGCTTAATGCTTGTCACTAGGGCCCGAGTGCCATGATTTCAGATCTCAACCTATTACGTTTTCATGAATATATGTGTGTTCTTGATCCTATCTTGCAAGTGTATAGTCACATACTATGTGTTATGATCCGGCAACCCCGAAGTGACAATAATTGGGACCACTCCTGGTGATGACCATAGTTTGAGGAGTTCATGTATTCACTATGTGCTACTGCTTTTTTCCAGTTCTCTATTAAAAGGAGGCTTTAATATCCCTTAGCTTCCAATAGGACCCCGCTGCCACGGGAGGGTAGGACAAAAGATGTCATGCAAGTTCTTTTCCAAATGCATGTATGACTATATATGGAATACATGCCTATATTATATTGATGAATTGGAGCTAGTTCTGTGTCACCCTATGTTATGACTGTTACATGACGAACCGCATCCGGCATAATTATCCATCACTAATCCGGTGCCTACGAGTTTTCCATATACTGGTTCACGCTTATTTACTTTTCCGTTGCTACTGTTACAATCACTACAAAATACCAAAAATATTACTTTTGTTGTCTTTACTTTTGTTGCCTTTACCACTACTATCATATTACTTTGCTACTAAATACTTTGCTGCAGATACTAAGTTTCCAGGTGTGGTTGAATTGACAACTCAGCTGCTAATACTTGAGAATATTCTTTGGCTCCCCTTGTGTCGAATCAATAAATTTGGGTTGAATACTCTATCCTCGAAAACTGTTGCGATCCCCTATACTTGTGGGTTATCAAGACCTTTTTCTGGCGCCTTTGCCGGGGAGCATAGCTCTATTCTTTGAGTCACTTGGGATTTATATCTGCTGGACACTATGAAGAACCTGAAAGACGATCGAACCACTATTTTACCCTCAACTACGAGGGGAGGTAAGGAACTGCCATCTAGCCTTGCACTTGATTCACCTTCTATTATAAGTAAGCCTGCGACACCTAAACCTGCTACTGCTATGAATTCTGATATGTTGCATGTTATTGATGATGCCACTTCTGCTATGTATGATACTTATGATGAAACTACTTCTATGCTTGATACTACTATGCCCCTTGGTGAATTTCTAGATGAACAAATTGCTAAGTCTAGAGAAAGAGAAATTATTGAACCTGAATATGATGATGATAGTGATGATGATAATATGCCTGATATTCCTGAGGGTTACCTTTTTGACGCAGAATCTTCTGCAGCTATTTTTGCTTGCCAGGATAGATATGAACTTAACAGGTTGCTAGTTAAATGGAGTAAAGAATCTTTTAGAGATAGAATGAGACCCGACCCTACTTTTGCGACTTCACCTATTTGTGTTCCCGATAAGGATTATTATGATTTTTCTGTTGATCCAGATATAATTACTTTGGTTGAACCTGATCCTTTCTATGGCTATGAATCTGAAACTCTTGTGGCACATCTTACTAAGTTAAATGATATAGCCGCCCTGTTTACTAATAATGAGAGATCACGCTACCTTTATTTACTCAAAATATTTCCGTTCTCATTAAAGGGTGATGCTAAGATATGGTTTAATTCTCTTGATCCTGGTTGTGTGCAATGTCCCTAGGATATGATTTATTACTTCTCTGCTAAATATTTCCCTGCTCAAAAGAAACAAGCTGCTTTGAGGGAAATATACAACTTTGTGCAAATTGAAGAAGAGAGTCTCCCACAAGCTTCGGGGAGGCTTCTCAAGTTACTTAATGCTTTTCCTGATCATCCTCTTAAGAAACCTTAAATACTTGATATCTTTTATAATGGACTAACTGATGCTTCCAGAGATTACCTGGATAGTTGTGCTAGTTCTCTTTTTAGGGAAAGAACACCGGATGAAGCTGAAATTCTATTGAATAATATGTTGACAAATGAAAATAAATGGGCACCTCCCGAGCCACCTCCTGAGCCAGCTACAGAGCCAATTACTGAGCCTATTCCTAAACCAACTCTGAAGAAGAGAGGTGTTCTATTTCTCAGTACCGAAGATATGCAAGAGGCAAAGAAATCTATGAAAGAAAAAGGTATTAAAGCTGAAGATGTTAAGAATTTACCTTCTATTGAAGAAATACACGGTCTTAATTTACCGCCTGTTGAAGAAGTATATGATCTCAATTACTTATTCACTGAAGAACCTCCCGATATCCCGACACAGGTAGTAAAGGTAAATTCTCTCTATAGATATGATAAAGCTGATGTCCCTCCTACTAAAATTGCTAGTCAGTGCTTGGATGAGTTTGACGACTTTATGTTTAAGCAAGATGACTTTAATGCTTATTTTGGTAGACAATTAAAACAGAATACCTTTATGATTAAACGCTTGGGTGATTATATGGCCGATATTAGAGGAGAACTTAAACTTGTTAGTAAACATGCTTCTATGGTTACCACTCAAGTAGAACAAGTACTTAAAGCTCAGAAAGAAGTGCTTGATGAAATGAATAGTAAGAAAAATGATTATGCCATTAGAGTGGCTACTAGAACTGGTAGAATGACCCAGGAACCTTTGTATCCTGAAGGCCACCCTAAGAGAATCGAGCAAGATTCTCAGAGAAATAATATTGATGTACCTAGTTCTTCTAAAAGGAAGAAAAAGAAAAATGATAGGACTTTGCAAACTTCTAGTGAACCTATTGCTGAACCACCTGAGAATCCGAATGATATCTCTATTTCTGATGCTGAAACACAATCAGGTGATGAACATGAACCTAGTGATAATGTTAATGATGATGTTCATGATAACGCTCAACCCAGTAATGATAATGATGTAGAAGTTGAACTTCTTGTTGATCTTGATAACCCACAATCAAAGAATAAAATTATGATAAAAGAGATTTTGTTGCTAGGAAACATGGTAAAGAAAGGGAACCATGGGTTCAGAAACCCATGCCTTTTCCTCCGAAACCATTCAAAAAAAGGACGATGAGGATTTTGAGCGCTTTGCTGAAATGATTAGACCCATCTTTTTGCGTATGCGATTAACTGATGTGCTCAAAACGAATCCTTATGCTAAGTATATTAAGGATATCATTACTAATAAAAGAAAGATAACGGAAGCTGAAATTTCCATCATGCTTGCTAATTATACTTTTAAGGGTGGAATACCAAAGAAACTTGGAGATCCAGGAGTACCTACTATACCATGCTCCATTAAGAGAAATTATGATAAAACTGCTTTATATGATCTTGGAGCCGTTGTTAGTGTTATGCCTCTCTCTTTATATCGTACACTTGACTTAAATAAGTTGACACCTACTGAAATATCTTTGCAAATGGCTAATAAATTAACTCCTATACCTGTCGGTATTTGTGAGGATGTGCCTGTTGTAGTTGCAAACATTACTATTTTAACGGACTTTGTTATTCTTGATATTCCCGAGGATGATAGTATGTCTATTATTCTTGGAAGACCTTTCCTTAATGCTGCAGGGGCTGTTATTGATTGCAACAAAGGCAATGTCACTTTTCATGTTAATGGCAATGAACACACGATACACTTACCGAGGAAACAACCTCAAGTTTATAGTATCAACTCTATTGGAAAAATTCCATCAATTATATTTGGAGGTTTTGAATTTCCTCTCCCTACTGTCAAGAAAAAGTATGATATTTTCTTATTGTTGGGGATTTTCATATCCCCGTTGAGGTAACTTAGTGTTATTCGAAATTTCTCCGGTTCCGTGTCATTCGGAATGAGTTTGTTAACAAGACTTGATCAACCTTGTTAGTAGGTTCATTTTGATGATCACGAGATGGATGAAACTAGAAGCACAACCTTCTGTACCCTCTTTATATTTTTTGTTATTCAGTAGAAATAAAGTAAAATAGTATTTTTCTGTCTGTCTCCTGACTTATCCGTGCAATATAAAAATATCCCGTATATTTGAGGATTTACTGTGCAAAAATTACCGCGGGGGGGGGGGGGCTGCCACCTGGCCACGAGGGTGGAGGGCGCGCCCTACCCCCTTGGGTGCGCCCCCTGCCTCATGGGCCCACGGTGGCCCTCCTCCAATTATCCCTGCACCCATCTTCTTCCTCTGCCTCACACAAACACGAAAAACCAACTCAAGCACGAGTTCCAACCCTCGTTGCTATGATTTTCGATCTCCTTGCTCAAAGCACTTCTTGCAAAACTACCTGGGGAGATTGTTCCTTGGTATGTGACTCCTCCATTGGTCCAATTAGTTTTTGTTCTAGTGCTTTATTCATTGCAAGTTTGTGCTGCATAGGTGACCATGTTCTAGAGCTTTCATGTCAAATTTATATGGTTCCAAGTAGTTCCAATGCTTTATATAGGCTCTAGGCACTTATGGGAGTTGTTGCTATCAATTTTACTGAAGTTGGTTCACTTTTATTTGAGATTACTAAAAATTTCAGAAATTTTTTAGAGGAAACAATATGTTTAGGAGGATGCTCCAAGGTGGTCCTTCAAGGAAGCAAGGTCCCAGGCTTGCAATACGTGATGCTGACGAGGAACCACCAAGAGACGCTCCTGTGAGGCCCTGTGAATGGCCTTCAGAAAATTTTATGAATCAAGTGGGAATCAAAGAAGAATTTAGCGCATATTTGCGTAACGCCGGTCTTGAGGACTTTGAAGATGACAAATGCCCCCAGTATCATGATCTCACAGGTTCATTTGTGAGGAGGTTTGAGTTTTCATCTTCGCGTAATTCTCCTTCAGTCATGTTTGACCTTTATGACAAATCTTATACCATGGTCTTAGAGGATTTCACTTCTGCTTGCAAACTTCCATCTTGGGGTAATGTCAGGGATCCCCCTAAATCTGAATATAGAGACTTTCTTGCTAGAATAACTATGGGGGAATCTAGAGATATAACAAAAGCCACTATAGGGAGCGTTCACTTTCCTGCTATACATTATTCTGCTCTCTTCATAGGTAGATGCATAAATGCTAAGGATGAAGCATGTCACATGTGTGTCCCTGATCTCAGCATTCTCGGGAGTGCTGTGTTAGGAGACCAATCTTATCATATGGGAGCCATTGTAGCTCGCAGGTTGCATTAGAATAGACATAACAGAGATTTCTTTGGAGGAATTTATGCAACCCGCTTGGCTAATTTTCTTGAGATAGACATTCGTGAGGGTGATATGGAGTTACCCCCTTCTATTTAGATTTTGATTCTATGGTTTCCCACCAGTTTGTTGAGAGAAATGAACCACCTCTCCAGTATCGACTAATCTTTAACAAACGACATGTAGTCCATATTGCTCTTCCTGCTCCTGCCTTCTTTGATTCTCAGACAAAAGGAAGATATATTATTACCAGAGAGGAGGCAGATGAGTACGAGAGGAGAGCGGAGGCTGCTCGACGCCACGCTATAGCTCAGGCGGTGATAGCCGCTGCATCACAGTACGACCCAGCTTCACCTACGGGGATCCGCCAGGCTATCCCTGGCAATAGACCAACTTAGCCCAAAAGCCTAAGCTTGGGGGAGTACGTATTTCCCACCGACATTACATTCATGTTCACACACACTCATTGCTAGATGTCAGTGCTCATACTCTTTCACTGTAATATCCATGCTAGTTTATTTTCTTTTTCCTGCCTTCTTCTTGTGTGTTTAGTAAACCATAAGAAAAAGCAAAAAAAATAGTAGTAGTTTATTTCTTTTCTGTAGTAATTAAAATGAAAACCCAAAAAGATTTCCCGTTCTTCTTTTTTTTGTTGGGAGCTTTCCCATGTAAATAGTTTTCTTTTCTTTTCTTTCTTTTGGGGGTCGAGAAGACTATATTGAAAATGCTTAGTGGCTCTTATATGCATGATTGTTTATTAACTTAGAGACCATATTACTTGTCTTCTCTCTTGAGTTGAATTCTTGCAGATTCCAGCTTAGTCCAATGCACGTGCACTCTTATTATTATACACATCGTTCGGTCGTGCAAGTGAAAGGCAATAATGATGATATATGATGGACTAATTGGGATGAGAAAAGCTGGTATGAACTCGGCCTCTCTTGTTTTTGTAAATATGATGATTCATCGTTCCTGAGTCAGCTATTATAAAGTAAACATATTTGCAATGACATTTAGAGATTATAGTTGCTTGTGCCATGCTTGATTAGCTATGAGTTATAATGGTTTACCTTGCGTGCCAACATGCTATTAGAATGATTACGTTGTGGTATGATGGGATGGTATCCTCCTTTAAATGAATTGAGTGACTAGACTTGGCACATGTTCACGCATGTAGTTGAATCAAATCAACATAGCCTTCATGATATTTATGTTCATGGTAGATTATATCCTACTCATGCTTGTATTCGGTGTAAATCAATTTTAATGCATGTTTACGACTGTTGTCGCTCTCTCAGTTGGTCGCTTCCCAGTCTTTTGCTAGCCTTCACCTGTACTAAGCGGGAATACTGCTTGTGCATCCAAACTCCTTAAACCCCAAAGTTTTTCCATATGAGTCCACTATTCCTACCTATATGCGTTATTCACCTGCCGTTCCAAGTAAATTTGTATGTGCCAAACTCTAAACCTTCAAATAAACATTCTGTTTTGCATGCTCGAATAGCTCATATGTCAACTAGGGCTGCCCTTATCTTCCGTGTTAGGTGGGTTATTCTCAAGAGGAGTGGACTCCGCTCGTCATTCACGAGAAAATGGCTGGTCTTCGGGATGCCCAGTCCCATGCTTTATGCAAACTAAATCAAAATAATTGCAAACAAAACTCCCCCTGGGACCCGTTGAATGTTGGAGGCACTCGTTGTTTCGAGCAAGCCATGGATTGATGCTTGTGGAGGAGGGGGAGTATAAACTTTACCATTCTGTTTGGGAACCGCCGATAATTTGTTTAGCATGGAAGATATCGTCGTCTTTGAGTTGTTATGTTGACAATGAAAGTATGTTGCTCAAAATATAATTTATCTCTATTTCAAAACCGAGCTCTGGCACCTCTACAAATCCCTGCTTCCCTCTACAAAGGGCCTATCCATTTACTTTTATGTTGAGTCATCACCCTTCTTATTAAAAGCACCCGTTGGAGAGCACACTGTCATTTGCATTCATTATAATTGGTTTATATTGGGTATGACTTGACTGGATCTTTTTTACCATGAATTACAATGTTTAGTCAGTCCTTGATCTTTAAAGGTGCTCTGCATTTATGTTTTGCGGTCTCAGAAAGGGCTAGCGAGATACCAGTCTATTATATCATGTTATGATTATTTTGAGAAAGTGTTGTCATCCGAGTTTTATTATTATAGCTCACTAGCTGATTATGCTATTGATATGAGTAATTGTGAGACCTATGTGCTATTGTGAGTATGGTTAGTTCATAATATTTGCTGAAACTTGAATGCTGGCTTTTCATGTTTACAACAACAAGAGCAAACAGAGTTTGTAAAAGTTTTTCTTTTTCTCTTTCAGTTTGTCAACTGAATTGCTTGAGGACAAGCAAGGGTTTAAGCTTGGGAGAGTTGATACGTCTCTGTCGTATCTACTTTTCCAAACACTTTTGCCCTTGTTTTAGACTCTAACTTGTATGATTTGAATGGAACTAACCCGGACTGACGCTGTTTTCAGCAGAATTGCCATGGTGTTGTTTTATGTGCAGAAAATAAAAGTTATCGGAATGACCTGAAACTCCACGAAACACCTTAGAAAAAACAATAAAAAATCCTCGCCAAAGATGAAGACCAGGGGGCCCACACCCTGCTCTCGAGGGTGGGGGGCGCCCCCCTGGGCGCGCCCCCTACCTCGTGGGCCCCCTGGTGGCCCTCCGACGCCAACTCCAGCTCCATATATTGGCTTTTGGGGAGAAAAAAATCAGAGAGAAGAAATCATCACGTTTTACGATACGGAGCCACCGCCAAGCCCTAATCTCTCTCGGGAGGGCTGATCTGGAGTCCGTTCGGGGCTCCGGAGAGGGGGATTCGTCGCCGTCGTCATCATCAACCATCCTCCATCACCAATTTCATGATGCTCACCGCCGTGCGTGAGTAATTCCATCGTAGGCTTGCTGGATGGTGATGGGTTGGATGAGATTTATCATGTAATCGAGTTAGTTTTATTTGGGCTTGATCCCTAGTATCCACTATGTTCTGAGATTGATGTTGCTATGACTTTGCTATGCTTAATGCTTGTCACTAGGGCCCGAGTGCCATGATTTCAGATCTGAACCTATTATGTTTTCATGAATATATGTGTGTTCTTGATCCTATCATGCAAGTCTATAGTCACCTACTATGTGTTATGATCCGGCAACCCTGAAGTGACAATAATCGGGACCACTCCCGGTGATGACCATAGTTTGAGGAGTTCATGTATTCACTATGTTCTAATGCTTTGTTCCGGTTCTCTATTAAAAGGAGGCCATAATATCCCTTAGTTTCCAATAGGACCCCGCTTCCATGGGAGGGTAGGACAAAAGATGTCATGCAAGTTCTTTTCCATAAGCACGTATGACTATATAAGGAATACATGCCTACATTATATTGATGAATTGGAGCTAGTTCTATGTCACCCTATGTTATGACTATTACATGACGAACCGCATCCGGCATAATTATCCATCACTAATCCGGTGCCTACGAGTTTACCATATCCTGGTTCTCGCTTATTTACTTTTCCGTTGCTACTGTTACAATCACTACAAAATACCAAAAATATTACTTTTGCTGTCTTCACTTTTGTTACCTTTACCACTACTATCATATTACTTTGCTACTAAATACTTTGCTGCAGATACTAAGTTTCCAGGTGTGGTTGAATTGACAACTCAGCTGCTAATACTTGAGAATATTCTTTGGCTCCCCTTGTGTCGAATCAATAAATTTGGGTTGAATACTCTATCCTCGAAAACTGTTGCGATCCCCTATACTTGTGGGTTATCAGGAGCATGTATGCAGGTGGGAGAAACCCCTTGGTCTGCAACTCTACTAATCGGCTGTGGGGAACATAACATCTCTCCCAGTCACCTGGCCTAGTGCTATGGGAACGAGAGGAGGAACCGCGACGATCGGTCATGGTGGTGTGGATTTTTTTCGGGCGTGCTCTGGCGGAAACTTGCTGGGAGGAGATGGTGTGATTTGGATCTAAGAATCCTCATCTCTTTTATAGATGGTTTACTCGCATGGTTGGGGTGGCAAATGTAAAAATGCCTCGACCTCTCGCATTTGTTCGACACGTGGAAACAACCATAATTAAAGCACAAAAGCTGAGGAGCGCGACGTTGATAAGAAGTCGGACACTGCTCGTTACAACAATGCTCTGGAGGATTTGGAGAAGAACCCGTGTTGCAATGCCGAAGACAATCTACGCGCCGGACTCATCGTCATTGAATCCTGGTTCAGGGCTACTGAGGGAGTCCTGGATTAGGGGGTCCTCGGAGAGCCGGACTGTATACTTTGGCCGGACTGTTGGACTATGAAGATACAAGTTTTAAGACTTCGTCCCTTGTCCGAATGGGACCTTTGCGTGGAAGGCAAGCTTGGATATTCGGATGTGTAGATTTGCTTCTCTGTAACCGACTCTGTGTAACCCTAGCCCCCTCTGGTGTGTATATAAACCGGAGGGTTTGGTCCGTAGGAGAACAACAATCATAATCATAGGCTAGCTTCTAGGGTTTAGCCTCTACGATCTCGTGGTAGATCGACTCTTGTAAGACTCATATCATCAAGATCTATCAAGCAGGAAGTAGGGTATTACCTCCATCGAGAGGGCCTGAACCTGGGTAAAACATCGTGTCCCCTGCCTCCTATTACCATTAGCCTTAGACGCACAGTTCGGGACCCCCTACCCGAGATCCGCCGGTTTTGACACTGACAGTTATCATCCATCAGCCAATGCTATCCCACAGGCTGGTGATTATAGTATTATACCACTTCTAGTATTACCTATGTTGTTCTTTAATAATTTTTGTGTGCCATCTAGTTAATCTAGAGTACAAACGATACATATTCTGTAGCTTTCATCTGTGTTCTCCCTTTAGTTTATGAGACCTGTTGCTGCTAGTTAACCCCAGTCCTACTATTTATGTCGTCTCCTATAGGCACTCATTACATAAATCTAACTAGTAGTTGTCTTCCATGCATGTCAGATATAATTGCACACACTGATATATCCACAAGAACCTCACGGAGCAATGTAAAGGCCAATAAACTTGATGTCAATGATACCCAATATGATGGAACATGTAAAGGCAGTTCTTCAGAAGACTTGCAGAAAGATGATGACTCCTCTTCACGCCACAAGGTCCTTGCTCTAACTTGGCCTGTGATATGGGTACAACATGCATATAATGTCCTGGAGTGTATCTACTCTGTTGCAATGCCATGTGCTTAGCATGCTGATCATGCATGTAAATATGCCATGCCTTCCTGTTTTTCAGTACCTATTCCATTCATGATAACATGTTTTCAATTTTAAGTATTGTCATTCTACTCTATCGCAATGCCATCTGCTTAATTTGGACATCATGCTTCTGAATATCTTATGCATTGTTATTCATCAGTATGTACTTCACCTGTCTACCATGCCATGTTTTTTTACATTGAAGTGTTGTTCTAGTGCTATGTTGCCTTAGTTATTGCTGTATGTATTCTGCTAGCATACAGTTTTACATTCAGCTAGTGTTTTTTTGCTGTGTTGTCCTGTTGTATCCCTAGCTCTTACACCATACTCCCTAAGTCCGGATTACATGTTGCCGAAATGGATAAAAAAGGATGTATCTAGAACTGAAATATGCCTAGACCCATCCATTTTTTCCGGATGGAGGGAATACATGTCAATATGTCATGCCTTTCTATTCTTCAGTACCTATTCCATCTCTCTGCTGTCGCATATTTTATAATTAAAGCAAGGGGAATACGACTATGTTAGAATCTGAAGGGTTACAAACAAGGCCTTTGCAAAAGATCCAAACGCCAGGAGATAATAAACCAACTCCAGTTTTTATAGATACTGCTCCAGCACAGAGAAACCCAACTCCTATTGATAATAAGCAGATTCTAGTGGCCAAAGAACTATTCCGCTCCAGTCCAGCAAAAATATGTCAACTCCATTCTAAGAAGCGTGTGTGTATCCTTGCATCATGAAAATTTATAGCATGCTGATCATATTTTCTACATGTTTCTTACCCATCTCTCTTTTAGAAAATAAGCTTAATAGATTGAAGAATTTCTGCAATGGTATCATTTATGAGGAAAGATTCTTGCAGGAATTCTCTGTGCTCCAATGTAGATGTAAGTACCTGTTGTATATCACTATATTTTTACATCAGCATGTATTTTGTTAATCAGCGTGAATCCAACCTTTATCTGATCTAAATTTAGTTCTAGCAAAATGTATGATTAAAGGCCACAATGTTGATCTTTGTAAGGAAAACTGCCTGGTAGTTTTGCATCTTGAGCTGCATGAGTGTACTATCTCATATCAGTGGGTTTTTAAGTGTTTTTTAATGTGTTGTCCTGTCGTATCCCTAGCTCTTACATCATACTCCCTCCGTCCGGATTACATATGCCTAGACCTATCCATTTATTTCCGGATGGAGGGAATACATGTCAATATGTCATGCCTTTCTATTCTTCGGTACCTATTCCATCTCTGCTATAGCATGTTTTATAACTGAATCACCATTCTTCTATATAAGGAATGCAAGGGGAAGACGGCTATGTTAGAATCTGAAGGGTTACAAACCAGGTCTTTGCAAAAGATCCAAACGCCAGGAGATAATAAACCAACTCCATTTTTCATAGATACTGCTCCAGCACAGAGAAACCCAACTCCCACTGATAATAAGTAGATTACAGTGGCCAAAGAACTAGTCCGCTCCAGTCCAGCAAAAGAATGTCAACTCCATTCTAAGAAGCGTGTGCGTATCCTCGCATCATGAAATTTTATAGCATTCTGATCATATTTTCTACATGTTTCTTACCCATCTCTCTTTTAGAAAATAAGGTTAAACGATAGAAGACTTCCTCCATTGGGATCATATTCGAGGAAAATATCTTGCGGGAATTCTCTGTGCTCCAATGCTGATGTAAGTACGTGTTGTATATCACTATATTTTTACATCAGCATCTATTTTGTTAATCGGCATGAATCTAACCTTTATCTGATCTAAAATTAGTTGTAGCAGAATGTTAAAGGCGCCAATGTTGATTTTTGTAAGGAAAGCTACCTGGTAGTTTTGCATACTGAGCTGCATGAGTGTACTATGTCATATCACGCACATTACTGAATTGTAGTGCTTCTCTGGTTGCCCATTCACTCATTGTGTCAATGTTGCTTTCGTATTACCTTACCTGGCTGATGATAGTTCTGCCTTATTATGTTAATTTGGTGTAGGCTAGTTGCCCAAATGTTCATTGTGTCAATGTTGCTTTCTTATTATCTAACTTGGCCAATGATAGCAATGCTAGTGTGTTAATTTTGTGCAGGCTGCTGAAGATAAGAAGACAAACTCTGAAAACAACAAGGCAACCCCATTGTTTCTTTCTAGTAAATCTAGGCCAGGTAATATGGCAATAACTCATGATTAATCTATTTGGTTCCCATCCTAATTTATGTTATGATGCAGTGGTCGATACACTCTCCACTATCAATAATACAAAGCCTGCCAAAGTCGCCATCTGAATCTGTTCAGTCTCCTCTGTCTCGAATGCAACGGAATAAATGTATGTTTGTGAACCAATTAATGGATGAAGCAATGATGGAAATGGTGGATGAATCAGAGGTGCAGAGTCATGCGACACAACAACTGATCAATGTTTTCAGAGACAGTGTAGAAAAGCAGCAAGAACTTGCCCACATGCTTATGGGCGTCATTTGTGCTGAGGTTGCAGATTGTGACATTGTAGATGGTTAGGTTCTGCTCATTTATTTGCACTGGCATCAATCTTTGATTGCCGAATGGATGTAATTTCCTGTTGTATATGCTGGATGTGCAACCTCATTCCCTGTATGCCGTACCTTTGCTTGATCGGTTTTGGTCCTGTGCATAATTGCTCGTCGCAATGAGCTCAAATTATCTAATTTGGCCTAAAGACATGTACGAACTTTAGTGGGCCCATTAAGTTAATGGGCCGTTACTAGGCCGAAAGTTAATGGTTGGCCCTCTTACCTCCCGGGTCGTTAATAGGGCGACATCGAAGCGGGCAACAGGTGGGCCCAATTTATTTCACGGGCCGTTAACAGGCTGTTACTAAGTTTGGGCTACATATGGCCCAACTATACTGTAGGCCTTTAGCAGGCCGAAAGAGACAGCGGGCTTGTACTAGACCATGAAGAGCATGGGCCGCTAAGAGGCCGAAAGTCAGGTCGTATTGTAAATGGCCCAACTCTGTTGTGGGTCTTTAGCAGGCCGAAAGAGAAACCGGGCTGGTATTGAACCATGAAGGGCATGGGCCGTTAAAAGGCCAAAACTAAGGTCTGACAACAAATGGCCCAACTCATTTATGGTCCGTTAACAGGCCAAAAGGCACAAAGGGCCAGGAATAGGCCCAACACTTAAATGGGTCGCTAAAAGGCCAAAACCTAGGTCCGACTACAAATGGCCCAACTGATATATGGGCCGTCAACAGGCTGAAAGTCACACCGGGCCGGAAATTGGCCCAACACTTAAATGGGCCGCCAAAAGGCCGAAAGTCAGGTCCGACTACAAATGGCCCATCAGATTTATGGGCCGTCAACAGGCTGAAAGACACACCGGGCCGGAAATTCGCCCAACATTTAAATGGGTCGCTAACAGGCCGAAAGATGTACAACCTGGAAATTGGCCCATCCATTGAATGGGCCATTAATAGGACGAAATCTCATCGGGCCAATATTGATCCCAAATATATAGCGGGCTGTTAACGGGCTCGAACTGACGATGGGCTTCAATGGTGTCAAATCTTTAACGGGCCGTTGACGGGCCGAATTGGCACATCTCGTATGGGCCGTGGGCTTAAATGGACCTGACACAAGTAGGCCTTATATGGGCAGCCTGCTAATTTTTATTGGGCCGGTCTTTTTCACCGGAATGGGCCACTGTTGGGTCGTGCCACGTGTCGACCTATCATAGGCGCCTCCTGTCCAATGAGTGGATGACACCTGTCCCAACGGTGAGGCAACACGTGTTTCCTGCGGCCAATGATGATTTCACACGTGGAAAATCCCCATTGCTCCGGGCTGTTAACGGTTTATTGGATCCAAAACCGGACCCGATAGCTTAACGGTGTTCCGTTACGGTGGATGCCACGTGTCGGTCACCCTTGAAGAAAGCACTTCTGTGACGCGTGATTTATCGTCATGGAAGTGGACACTTCTGTGATGATATTTTTGGTAATGTCATGGAACACTTCTATGACAGCACATGTATGACTATCTTGATTCTGTCATAAAGTCGTCATGGATGTACATGCATGACAAAAAATGCGACCTACTGTGACAAACACGTATCATCACGGAAGTGTATTTTTTTTGTACTGCATGGAGGACACACACACAATGGAGTAAGTTCGCACAACCACAGTGGCCCCAAAAATAGCAATGGGAATGGAGGAAGCAGCAGCCAGAACCGTTCCAACCCTTCAACACCAGCTAAGAGGGATCTGAGCCACATTACCTGTTTCAAATGCCAGAAGACCAGACATTATGCTACTGAATGTCCTGAAGTGAAGAATGGAAATGGCAATGGAGGTTCGGCCAAGAAGCCCAACCCCTTCACCAAAGGTCAGGTGAACCACGTCAGTGTGGAGGAGATTGAGGATCAACCCAGCACAGTTGTCGGTAAGTTTTTGATTAATGCATTTACCGCACTTGTTCTTTTCGATACTGGTGCATCACATTCATACATATCAAGGGGATTTGTGGATAAGTATAACCTGCCAACCGTATCCCTTAAGTCACATATGTTAGTAAGTTCGCCAGGACCAGAGTATATGGCTAGTAGGGTATGTTATCAGTTGCCACTAACCATAGGTAGACATGTTTTCCCCACCGAGCTAATTGTTCTTGAGTCACAACGACTAGATGTGATACTAGGAATGGATTGGCTATCCAAGTTTGAAGGAAAAATCGACTGCGCTAGTAAATCAATTCTTCTCACCACCCCAGAAGGAAAAAGGATCAAGTATGTATCCCGGCATGCGCCGAGGAGGACTCAGGTGAATTCCTTATTAGGAGTTGTGCTGGAGGAAGTACCAGTGGTGAAGGATTACCCCGACATATTTTCGGGAGAGTTACCAGGCATGCCACCCGATCGAGACATTGAGTTTTTGATTGAGTTATTGCCAGGCACCATACCAATATCAAAGAGACCGTATCAGATGCCCGCAAAAGATATGGAGGAAATTAAGACGCAGATAAAGGAGTTACTAGAGAAAGGTTACATTCGACCAAGTTCATCACCTTGGGGAGCCCCGGTGCTTCTAATGGAGAAGAAGGATGGATCTTTGAGGACGGTTCTTGAGAAGCTCAAGGAACATCAGTTGTATGCCAAGTTCATCAAATGTGAGTTTTGGTTAAAGGAAGTTGGATTTCTCGGACATGTTCTATCCAGAGAAGGAATAGCAGTAGACCCCACCAAGGTTGCTTCTGTCACTAACTGGTTGGCGTCCACATCAGTTGGGGAGGTCAGAAGTTTTCTTGGACTCACAGGTTATTACCGGAGGTTTATTGAGAATTTCTCTAAGATTGCAAATCCCATTAAGGAGTTATTGAAGAAGGACAGCAAGTTTAAATGGACCAAGGAGTGTGAAGGCGGTTTTCAGGAGTTGAAGAAACATTTGGTTACAGCCCCAGTGCTGATTCTCCCAGACCAACATAAGGATTACCAAGTATATTGCGATGCTTCACGTCGAGGACTTGGAGGTGTACTTATGCAAGAAGGAAGAGTTGTTTCATATGCCTCACAATATCTTCGACCTCATGATTTGAATTGTGCTACGCATGATCTGGAGTTAGCAGCCGTAGTGCATGCGCTGAAGACATACAGACACTTTCTCATTGGAATCCATTGTGATGTACAAGGATCATAAGAGTTTGAAATACATCTTCACGCAGAAGGATTTGAAACTTAGGAAAAGGAGATGGTTGGAGCTCATCAAGGATTATGATATGAAATTGCACTACCATCCCGGAAAGGCCAACGTCGTAGCAGATTTGTTGAGCCGCAAGGGTTATGTTAACACGCTCATCACCGGAGGATTACCTAAGGAATTAGCAGATGATTTTCGAGAGCTATGCTTGGGGATAGTTTCGAGAGGTTATGTTGCGGCATTGGAAATTTAGTCCACTCTTTTGGGCAAGATTAGAGAAGCCCAGAAGACTGACAAGGAGATTGCCGAGATAAAGGAAAGGATGAGTAAAGGAAAGGCTAAGGGATTTCGTGAGGATGAACATGGCACTTTATGGTTTGAGGATCGCATATATGTGCCTAATGACCCCGAGATCAGGAAGTTGATTCTATAGGAGTCCCATGATTCGCCATATTCGATTCACCCATGCAACACTAAGATGTATCTGGATTTGAAGGAAAGTTTCTGGTGGATAGGAATGAAGAAGGATATTGCCAAGTGAGGGAGTCCTGGACTAGGGGGTGTCCGGACAGCCGGACTATCATCGTCAGCCGGACTCCAAGACTATGAAGATACAAGATTGAAGACTTCGTCCCGTGTCCGGATGGGACTTTCCTTGGCGTGGAAGGAAAGCTTGGCGATACGGATATGTAGATCTCCTACCATTGTAACCGACTCTGTGTAACCCTAGCCCTCTCCGGTGTCTATATAAACCGGAGGGTTTTAGTCCATAGGATGAACAACCATTACAACAATCATACCATAGGCTAGCTTCTAGAGTTTAGCCTCCTTGATCTCGTGGTAGATCCACTCTTGTAATACCCATATCATCAATATCAATCAAGCAGGAGTAGGGTTTTACCTCCATCGAGAGGGCCCGAACCTGGGTAAAAACACCGTGTCCCTTGTCTCCTGTTACCATCCGCCTAGACGCACAGTTTGGGACCCCCTACCCGAGATCCGTCGGTTTTGACACGGACATTGGTGCTTTCATTGAGAGTTCCTCTGTGTCGTCATCGATAGGCTTGATGGCTTCTTCAATCAACAACAACACCGTCCAGGGTGAGACTTTTCTCCCCAGACAGATCTTCGTGTTCGGCGGCTTCGCACTGCGGGCCAATTCACTTGGCCATCTGGAGCAGATCAAAAGCTACGCCCCTGGCCATCAGGTCATGTTTGGAAGCCTAAACTTCACGGCCGACATCCGCGGAGACTTGATCTTCGACGGATTCGAGCCACAGCCGAGCGTGCCGCACTGTCACGAGGGGCATGATCTAGCTCTGCCACCGGACAGTGCCCTGGAGGCCGCACATGAGTCTACTCTTGCCCTTAGCTCGGAGCAGACCGCGCAGACGAGGACATGTGGCTGGACACCGCCGAAGGAGCTACAATCTCTACGGCGATAGAGCCGAATACCGACCTTGTCCCTTACAAAGCTTGTGACTCTGAGGCGCCGGACTCCTTCCCGGACTCCGAACCTCCCAAGCCCATGCCAATTGAATCCGATTGGGCGCCGATCATGGAGTCACCGCCGCGGACATCTTTCAGCACTCACCCTTTGGCGACATCTTAAATTCGCTAAAGCATCTCTCGTTATCAGGAGAACCTTGGCCGGATTGTGGTCAGGATGGTTGGGATGCGGACGACGAAGAAATTCAAAGCCCACCCACCACCCACTTTGTAGCCACTGTCGACGATCTAACCGACATGCTAGACTATGACTCTGAAGACATCGACGGTATGGACGACGATGCAGGAGACGATCCAGAACCAGCGCCTACAGGGCAATGGAAGACCACCTCGTCATATGACATATACATGGTGGACACCCCAAAGGACGGGGGCGGCGAAGAAGCAGCGAAGGCAGATTCCTCTAAGAAATAGCCCAAGCGCCGACGTCAGCGGCGCCGCTCTAAATCCCGCCACAGCAAGAATGGAGATTCCGGCACCGGAGATAATAACACCCCAAAGAGTGCCGAAGACAACCCCCTCCAGCACAATTCAGCATAGGAGGACGGGGAAGCCAGCCCTCGAGAGAGAGCGGCAGATGAGGAGTTAGAGGATGACAATTACATGCCTCCCTCCGGAGACGAGGGAAGCCTCAATGACGACGAATTTGCCATGCCCAAGGATCCCGTCGAACAAGAGCATTTTAAACGCAGGCTTATCGCCACGGAAAATAGCCTAAAGAAAAAGCAGCAACAGCTTCAAGCTGATCAAGACCTGCTGGCCGACTGATGGACCGAGGTCCTCGCGGCCGAAGAGTATGAACTCGAACGCCCCTCCAAGAGCTACCCAAAATGCAAGTTGCTCCCCCGACTAGAGGAGGAAGCATACAAACCTTCATCACCAGCGCACAATACGGAAGACCGACCACCACGCGGTCAAGACAGAGAAGCATCTAGGCCCTCCTTTAGGACCATATGCCGGCACCGCTCGAAAAGTACGAAGCCACGAGGGAATGCGCCAGACTTGCGGGATATATTGGAGGACAAGGCAAGACAATCCAGATCCATCTACGGATCACGTGGGCGCCCCACGACCCACGACGACTACCGTCGCGTCGGATACAGCAACTCCGGCCGGGCCGAACACAGCAGACAACGCTCTCTTGAGCTACGTCGTGATATTGCTCAATACAGAGGCGCCGCACACCCACTATGCTTCACAGACGAAGTAATGGATCATCAAATCCCTGAAGGGTTTAAACCCGTGAACATTGAATCCTACGATGGCACAACAGACCCCGCGGTTTGGATCGAAGATAATCTCCTTCATATCCATATGGCCCGCGGTGACGATCTCCACGCCATCAAGTATCTCCCACTCAAGCTTAAAGGACCAGCTCGGCATTGGCTTAACAGCTTGCCCGCAGAGTCAATTGGGTGTTGGGAAGACCTGGAAGCCGCATTCCTTGACAACTTCCAGGGCACATATGTGCGACCACCAGACGTCGATGACCTAAGCCACATAATTCAGTAGCCAGATGAATCGGCCAGACAGTTCTGGACACGGTTCTTAACAAAGAAAAATCAAATCGTCGACTGTCCGGATGTAGAGGCCCTCGCAACCTTCAAACATAACATCCACGACGAGTGGCTGGCCCGGCACCTAGGACAGGAAAAGCCGAAATCCATGGCAGCCCTCACATCACTCATGACCCGCTTCTGTGCGGGAGAGGACAGCTGGCTAGCTCGCAGCAATAACCTCAGCAAAAATGCTGGCAATCCGGACACTAAGGACCACAATGGCAGGTCGCGTCGAAACAAAAACAAACGCCGCGTTAACGGCGATAACAATGAGGATAGGGCAGTCAACGCCGGATTCAGAGGCTCTTAACCCGGTCAGCGGACGAAGCCATTCAAAAGAACCACTCTGGGTCCGTCCAATTTGGACCAGATACTCGACCGCTCTTGCCAGATACATGGCACCCCCGAAAAGACAACTAACCACACCAACAGGGATTGTTGGGTATTCAAGCAGGCAGGCAAGTTAATTGCCGAAAACAATGACAAGGGGCTGCATAGCGATGACGAGGAGGAGACCCGGCCGTCGAACAGTAGAGGACAGAAGGGTTTCCCCCCACAAGTGCGGACGGTAAATATGATATACGCAACCCACATACCCAAGAGGGAGAGGAAGCGTGCACTTCGGGATGTATATGCGATGGAGCTAGTCGCCCCAAAGTTCAATCCATGGTCCTCTTGCCCGATCACTTTTGATCGAAGGGACCACCCCACCAGTATCCGCCATGGCGGATTCGCCGCATTGGTTTTAGACCCAATCATCGATGGATTTCACCTCACTAGAGTCCTCATGGACAGCGGCAGCAGCCTGAACCTGCTTTATCAGGATACAGTGCGCAAGATGGGCATAGACCCCTCAAGGATTAAACCTACAAAGACAACCTTCAAATGCGTCATACCAGGCGTCGAAGCCAATTGTACAGGCTCGGTCACGCTGGAAGTGGTCTTTGGATCCCCGGATAATTTCCGAAGCGAGGAGTTAATCTTCGACATAGTCCCGTTCTGCAGTGGCTATCACGCCCTTCTCGGATGAACCGCGTTTGCAAAGTTCAACGCGGTGCCGCATTATGCATACCTCAAGCTCAAGATTCCAGGCCCTCGTGGAATCATCACGGTCAACGGAAACACCGAACGCTCCCTCCGAATGGAGGAACACACAGCGGCTCTCGCGGCAGAATTACAGAGCAGCCTCTTAAGGCAAGTCTCGAGTCCGGCCGTTAAAAGACCGGACATGACCAAACGCGCCCGGAGCAACATACACCAAGACCACCTGGCACGTTCCGAGCATGCGTAGCAGTGCGGCCCCAACCCCAGCCCTTGCATGATTGCAAGACAAACTCCCCGCGTACATCATTACGCTCTGGAGATACCTTGGGCATAGGGGAGGGGCACGACCACGACAAGCCCAGAGTGCGGCTCAACCACACGAGGGGCTCCTAAGTGTGTCGCTCTTTTTCTTTTCCTTTTTTTATTTTATTTTATCTACAAGACTCCGTTTACAAGAGGTCCTGTCCGGCAGTAGATCGGCCGAACTCACGATGCAACAGCCAGGGAGGAACAAGGGCTACGACGAAAACTCAGGTGGTCTCCATTACGAGCATTAAATCTGTTTATTACACCATTCCACAGCCCACCCCTAGAGGGGGACATGTTTAAAATAGTCCACTCCCTTGCTTACCGCACTATTTGTATCTTTCTTCACTCATGGCAGAATTCCCTGAATAAACAATGCACTTTTTCCCTTATAATTGCATTCCTTTCTATATATATGTTCATTTATGACATCTTGCATCCGTACAATTTGGTACGGCCGAATACACCAAGGGCTTATGTTCCCCGCATTATGGTGTGATAAGTCCGAACACTTTCACAAGTGTGGCACCCCGAACTTATAGCATTATATGCATCGGCTCCGAATCATGTCTTGGGTCAATAGTTGGGTTTGCCCGGCTCCCATGTTTTGGTACCTTACGTTCCGTTCTGTCGGCTAAGGTAGCACTGGGAGAACCACTGCGATTGCGCCCCGGTTGAGCTGGGCGAGCGCCTCAGTGGAGAAAGCTAAAACTGACTGTCATGATAAGGCGAGAGACTGGTCGCTGTTCGAGAGGTCTTTTCGAGTCCCTAAAGACTTACGCCGCTTAGAGCGAGGAACCGGATAGTGTCCGGCCAAGGCGTGGATAGCGCCCCGAATTCGGTCTTCCGAACACTAGGGGCTTCGCCGAAATTTAAAATTATAGAATTCTATGTCTAAGTGAGAGTGTTCAAGCATTATAAGTCCGGTTGCCTTGTTCGTTGTGTTGGGCGCCTCCCTAGATGGAACCAAAAATGGGAACGTGCTCAAGTTTATCCCGAACACCCCAGCACTTATGGCATGGGGGCTGAAGCCGACGACTTGCCATCTCTTACATTTAATAAACGGCCGCACAGAAGGTAATATTTTAAATCAAATAAGCGTTGCTTAGCGCATATGAACAATGTTTTGAGTGCACAGGATAACACATGGTGAGTTTACTCAATAATTACATCTCTGGGGCACTCATCCGCAATCTTGCGGGCACCCTTCAGGACAGTCTTATAGTACATTTCGGGCGTACGATACTCCTTGCCCGGCGGCGCGTCCGTCAGAAGCCTCTCCGCATCCAGCCTGCCCCAATGCACCTTTGAGCGGGCAAGGGCCCGACGGGCACCTTCAATGCAGGCGGAGCACTTGATGACCTCCACCCAGGGGCACCCATCCACCAGCCGCCGCACGAGGCCGAAGTAGCTCCCAGGCATGGCCTCTCCAGGCCACAGCTGGACTATGAGGCCCTTCATGGCCTCCTCGGCTACCTTGTGGAGCTCGACCAGCTGCTTCAGCTGGTCGCTAGGGGGCACCGGATGTCCGGCCTCAGCGTACTAAGACCAAAAGACCTTCTCCGTTGAGCTCCCCTCCTCAGCCCGGTAGAATGCGGCGGCATCGGACACGCTGCGAGGCAGATCTGCAAATGCCCCCGAAGAGCTCCGAATTCGGGTAAGTAACAGCTAATTTACATTCACATGCTTGCTTTTCATGAAAAATGCCTTACCCGCCGCTATCTTCTTCGTTGCCTCAATCTCCTAGAGGGCCTTATGGGCCTCGGCCTTAGCGGCTTTGGCACTTTCAAGAGCGGAGGCAAGCTCGGACTCTTGAGTCTTCGAGTTGCGCTCCAAACTCTCATGCTTTTCCATGAGAGCCTGGAGCTCTTGCCGCACCTCCGCCACCCGCGCCTCCTGCCTCTCTCGCTCCGCTCGTTCCGCGGCCGCATTGCGTTCGGCCGCGGACATGGCCTCCTTCAGGGCCGCCACCTCGTTCGTGGCCCCTGCAGTACCCACGTTATCCTTGTTATTTCTATTGCAACCAAAATCCTTTTCTGCAAGGTACAAATTTCAAAGTGGTGTTACTCACCTTCTTTGTCCTCGAGCTGCTTCTTGGCAAGGCCGAGCTCTTGCTCGGACCGCTCGAGGTCCTGCTTCAAAGCACCGACCTCCGCAGTCAGTGCGGCAGAGGTCAGCAGCGCAGCCTGCAAACCCATATTGACATATTTTTAACACTCCTGCGTATATCTTTTATAGATCCTCAGTCCGGTTTTTCTTTCCGAACACCGAACCGAGCATCAGGGGCTACTGTCTATGCGGTATTACATTACGCATTTTTAAGCTTCTTACCTCAAAGCCTGTTAGAAGGCTGCTGCAAGCTTCGGTCAGCCTGCTCTTGGCGAGCTGAACTTTCTGAATCACCGCACTCATAATAGTGCGGTGTTCTTCCTTGATGGAAGCACCGTTGAGAGCCTCCAACAAGTTGTCCGGCGCCTCCGGTTGGACGGAGGCTGCCGGTGTCACGGTCTTGCCCTTCTTATGAAGGGGCCGCCTGCCGGGCTCCGGAACCACTGCGGGTTCCGGCGCGGAGTCCGGCACGAAGTCCGGGACGCTTCCTTGAGGCACCTTCGGAGCCTCCCCCTCCTGGTGGGTCCCCTCCTGGGAACCTACCTCCGCGTCATCAGCATCACGAGGGGTGGAGGCGGTCGGAATGGAATCCACGTCCGACGGAGCCAAGGACCCGCTCGATGAAGCGGGAAGATCCTCCTCGGCCGGGCTACAGATAGTATGCGGCATTAGAAGGACACTGCGTGGCACGAAAAAGAAATTACAAAGGAGTCCGGATGCTTACGATCTTGCCAGGGGCTTGTCCCTTGAGGGCCACTCCTCGTCGCCGTCGTTGGCATTGGCGGAGCTGTCCGGAGGAAGGGTCCTTCCCCTCTTGGACCCTTCGGCCTCCCCGTTGGGGAAGCGTTCCCTTTCCTCTCTCCCCCCTCCGGGGGAGAGTCCTCTTTCTCCTCCTCGACTTCGGGGGAGGAGTCCGCCTCGGAGCCATCGAACGATGAGTCCGATATCACCTGGCGCCGGGAACTTCTTCGAGTTCTCGTGGCCTTCTTCTTGGCCTTCTTCTCCGGCACCACATAAAGTGCCGGGACTAGCAGCCCCGTTAAACGGGCGTCCGCTGGTTCTTCGGGAAGGGGAGCCGGACAGTCTACCTGTCCGGACGTCCTCTGCCAGTCCTGTCAAAGGCATTGGGAGTTTTAGATCCCACATAAAATTAAATTGTGAAAGAAAATAAATGTCCCATAGAGGATAACAAAGCTTACCTCGCCGGCCGGGCGCTTGGTGCTGAATCCGCAGTTTTCCGTCGCGGACGCGGGGGCTTCTCCGCCCTTGAATAGCACCCTCCACGCATCTTCGTACGTCATGTCGAAGAGCCCGCTCAGGGTCCGGTGCTGTGCCGGGTCGAACACTCACATATTGAAGGCCCGCTGTTGGCAGGGGAGAATCCGGCGGACGAGCATGACCTGGATCACATTGACAAGCCTAAGCTTCTTGTTCACCAAGGTCTGGAGACAGGACTGAAGTCCTGTCAGCTCCTCTGAACTGCCCCATAGCAGGCCCTTCTCTTTCCAGGAGGTGAGCTGCATAGGGATGCCAGATCTGAACTCGGGGACCGCTGCCCATTTAGGGTCACATGGCTCGGTGATGTAGAACCACCCCGATTGCCACCCCTTGACGGACTCTACGAAGGCCCCTTCAAGCCAGATAACCTTGGGCATCTTGCCCAACATGGCGCCTCCGCACTCCGCTTGGACGCCCTTCACTACCTTCGGCTTGACGTTGAAGGTCTTGAGCCACAAGCCGAAGTGGGACTGGATGCAGAGGAAGGCCTCACACACGACGATAAACGCCGAGATGTTGAGGATGAGGTTTGGCGCCAGATCGTGGAAATCCAGGCCGTAGTAGTACATGAGCCCCCGGACGAAGGGATGCAACGGGAAGCCCAGTCCGCGGAGGAAGTGGGGAAGAAATACGACCCTCTCATGGGGCCTGGGGGTGGGGATGAGCTGCCCCTTGTCGGGCAGCCAGTGCGCGATGTCGCCGGACAGGTATCCGGCGCCGCGCAGCTTCTTGATGTGCTCCTCCATAACGGCGGAAGCCAACCACTTGCCTCCCGCTCCGGACATGACTGGAGAAGGTTGAGACGAGATGTGCGGGCTTGGGCGCTGGAGCTCGAGTGCGCGGAGATGGATAAGCAAAGGAAGAAGAAGGCGTAGGTAAAAAGGTGGATCCTTATCCCCTTATATATGGGCGGACAAAGACTATGCGTCCCCACTGGCCTAGTAAAACTCGCTTATCTCCCAAGCGCCACCATCAATGGCGCGGTTGGGTTACCCACGTCCGTATTGATGAGAATCCCGGAATAAGGGGAACACGATCTCTGCTTCGACAAGACGTGCCAAGGAAACCGCTTCGCTAAACGCGCTGAGGTGGTATAATAAAAAACGATTCAAGTAAAGGTTTGGTAGTGGCATGACGTCACGCCACAAAGCACGTCAGCAGATTGAACTTGTGTACATATTATTCTCTCTACGGTGGAGTGTGGAATTTATTTTGCAGAGCCGGACACTATCCTGGTGTTCACAATCTTCTATGAAATATTCGGAGAAGGAACCCGCCTTGCAATGCCGAACAATATGCGCGCCGGACTCATCGTCATTGAAGCCTGGTTCAAGGGCTACTGAGGGACTCCTGGACTAGGGGGTGTCCGGATAGCCGGACTATCATCGTCAGCTGGACTCCAAGACTATGAAGATACAAGATTGAAGACTTCGTCCCGTGTCTGTATGGGACTTTCCTTGGCGTGGAAGGCAAGCTTGGCGATACAGATATGTAGATCTCCTACCATTGTAACCGACTCTGTGTAACCCTAGCCCTCTCCGGTGTCTATATAAACCGGAGGGTTTTAGTCCATAGGACGAACAACCATTACAACAATCATACCATAGGCTAGCTTCTAGGGTTTAGCCTCCTTGATCTCGTGGTAGATCCACTCTTGTACTACCCATATCATCAATATCAATCAAGTAGGAGTAGGGTTTTACCTCCATCGAGAGGGCCCGAACCTGGGTAAAAACACCGTGTCCCTTGTCTCCTGTTACCATCCGCCTAGACGCACAGTTCGGGACCCCCCTACCCGAGATCCGCCGGTTTTGACACCGACACCAAGTATGTAGCAGTATGTGATGTATGTCAGAGAGTCAAGGCAGACCATCAGAAACCAGCAGGATTGCTACAGCCATTGTCGATACCCGAATGGAAGTGGGATAAACTTGGCATGGATTTTATCACTGGATTACCTAGGCTCGTTCAGGCTATGACTCTATCTGGGTTGTAGTCGATCGTTTGACGAAAGTAGCTCATTTCATCCCGGTGAAGACAACCTATACGAGTGCTAAGTTGGCAAATATATACATGACCAGGATCGTAAGGCTGCACAGAGTTCCGAGGACCATTGTATCAGATAGAGGATGTTTACTTTGGGTACTAGGCTAGAGTTCAGTACAACCTTTCATCCACAGACAGATGGACAGACCGAGAGAGTAAATCAGATTCTGGAAGACATGTTGAGAACTTGTGCGCTAGATTATGGATCTAGTTGGGATGACAATTTGCCGTATGCAGAGTATTGTTATAACAACAGTTACCAAGCCAATTTGAAGATGGCCCCTTTTGAAGCCTTGTTCGGAAGGAGGTGCGGGAAACCGTTATCATAGGATGAAATTGGAGATCGACAGTTGTTCGGACCAGACTTAATCAAGGACTCTGAAAGAGAAGGTTAAATTGATTCGCGACAGACTCAAGGCAGCCCAGTCCAGGCAGAAGAGTTATGCAGATACTAAACGCAAGGAGATTGTTTACGAAGTCGGTGACAGAGCATATCTTCGTGTGTCCGTACTTCGAGGAGTGAAACGTTTTGGAGTTAAGGGAAAGCTAGCACCACATTTTGTGGGACCATACAGAGTTTTGGAATGCATGGGAGAAGTTGCATACAAGCTGGAATTGCTAGAAGGATTGTGAGGAGTTCATGATGTGTTTCACGTTTCCCAGTTGAAGAAGTGCCACATAGAGATGGCCGATATTCCTCTGAGAGATACAGTGCTACTGGAAGCAATTCTGTTAGATAGTGAGTTGACCTATGAAGAGAAGCCAATCAAGATTCTTGAGTTTCCAGTCGAGTTACTCGCAGCAAGGTTATCAAGTTTGGCAAAGTTCAGTGGAGCCACCATACCAAGGAGGAAGCCACCTGGGAGCGAGAAGAAGATCTCCGTAGAGACCGCCCAAACCATTTTGCTGACCAACCCGAATCTCGACGGCGAGATTCATATTAAGGGGGGTAGGTTTGTAACATCCCAATTTTCAATTTGGATGTTATACATAGATCATCATTTGCATATCATATTTATTCTTGCATTTGCTTGAGATCCTAGAAATCTTAAGCAACTCAAGGACCCAAGGAGAGAGTTGGAGGTTTCACAAAATTCATATTTGAATTATTTTAAATTTGAACAAAGGATCAATTTGATTTTATTATTTTTCTCTCCAATTATTTCCAATATCAAAACTAAATGAGAGAAGATAATATGACTTCTTCATCCTAAGAGAAATATTGGAGAAAGAAGTTTAAAATCAAATTATGATTTTATAGGTATTTTATTTGCTATTTTATTTGAATTAGAAATATATTGCATTTTTGAAAATTGCATCTTAGTCCAGAGAAATGTTCATCTTTTCTTAAATATTAGGTTTGGACGGTGAAAATTGTTTCGGGAATTTTTAGAATTTTTTTGTTATTTTATGAGAAATTTTCCTTCGGGCAAAACTGTTAAAAAAACTTCCCGCCCGACTGGGCCGAAGGCCTAGTCGAGCACGCCGGCCCAGCAGCGCCCCGCCGCCGCCGACTCCGGACAGGAGTCCGCCACGCCACTGCAGGCTGTGTCCGAGGCGGACACGCCTCCCGAGGCCAGCGCCTCCTCGCCCAAGGCACCCCCGGGGCCCTTCATAAGCCGAGGCCACCGCCCCCTCTCCCCCTTGCCAAACCCCGCCGCCGCAGCCGCTGTGGGGACCCCGACTCATAAGTCGATATCACCGAATGCACGTGTACAGTGATCCCAGAGATCAATGCTCACTGAACACACAGAAGCTGAATAACAAGAGTCTTACATCCATACATACCGTATTACACAAGTAGGACCATTATGGTCGAGTCTTGAGTATAGCATCGCAGCGGAAATCTTCGTTGATAACTTGGACCCATGCCATCTGCCTTAACCCTATAGGCATTCTGACTGGGAAGCGTCCTAGCTCGCATGTTCGTCACCGAAGTATTCTTCATCATATCCTGTTCTTTCATGCCTGGCCAATAAAATAACCAGTGGCAAGCCAATGATTACTTTGAATGTACTCGCAAGCAACCCATGTTTTGGTTCAAGATACAACAATGCATGATATTGGTAATTTTTTGCAGAAAGCTAGTTTTTCTCATGCAAGTATGATCAACATATATCAAGGGCATGACTGTGTCTGCAACAAGTATCAGGAGGTTTCAGACATCATCATCGAGAAAGAGTTATAAACAACTCATGCTCAAGCTCATCGTGACTTCCTCACGAGTCGCATCATCAATATCACCAAACTGGGTTGTTTGTCAGAAACATATGGACATAGTCTAAGCAGCACCGCTCAATTGTCCTTGACCATGGACACGGCTATTCGAATAGTTTTACACTCTGCAGAGGTTGCACACTTTACCCAAAAGATCCGGGGAACTTCCGTGTCATCCACGACCCGCGGTACCTCAAGTACCCTCGGTAAGCACCCGATCACTACCTTTCCCTAGACGACACTAACATGGAGTCCACTCGTTGTTCCGTATCCTCACGATGTACATCATACGAGACTCGCTCGAGATCGTAACATCCGAGAGGGGACACAACGGTGTATCCGGTGCCCTATAAAAACAGTCATGGCCGCCCTACCTGGCACGACCCCGTCCCGAGAGAGCGCACCAACAACTCTCCCGTCACTTGTAATGTGGTCTCCAAGCTAGTATCGGCCTAGGTAATCAATAATGCCCTTTCCCATATAAGGGTAGAGTGGTTGCGCATGTAAGGTTGGGACACTTATCAAATCTTAAATCTAATCCGTCTCTGTAAACAACACTTTTATCAAGCCTCGGTACACTACTTCTCCACCAAGTAGTGTCCTAGTTCATCATGATCTCCCAGGGCATTAGTGGCACCCACTGGGGTTGTTTGCAAGTATGTCAAACCACACTTGTTCCTTTCCGCTTTGCATAACCCTGACCCGCTTTGCGTAGCAACTACTTTAGCATCCTATCTACTCCCACCGGCATAACCCTCATAAGAAGGTAGGGTCATGCACAATGCAAGTATCAATGAGGAAGTAACAGAGGCAACCAACCAACGTGGTCTACCATCTCATCATGATTCCGATGCAACAAAAATAAAGAGTTATATGTCATGCATAAAAAGGGTTTCATGGACATGGTCAAAGGGTTGCTTGCCTGGTTCCTCAAAGTCTTCAAGTCTTCAAATATCTCTGGTCCAACTCCGAGCATTTCGTCTACTTCGTCCACTATCGTCGAAAGCAACCATAATAAGCAACACAACAAGGCAGGAAATAAAAGTGCTCTAAAAATATGAGTTGGACTTTTCTGGGATACCTCTGGTCATATGAGGGATGACCAAAGTGGTTTCATTAGGATTTGATCAATGGATATCTCTGAACATTTTGATATGGTGGAATCAAGGGGTTTATGGATTTGCAAGAAGTGTACAGAAATATATTTTTGGAAAATGAGCAAAGGCACCCATTTAACAAAGGATGATTTTAGAAGCATCTAGGAATTGGTTTCACTGGATTTGGAGTTGAGATGATTTTCCTATGAATTTGCAAAGTTGTCAAATATGAAGAAATGGCTCAATATTTTGTGGGGTACAGAAAGTATTAATAAAAATGCTCATAAACTAACTTATGAACTTAGATGCATCTAGGAATTTGAATCATGGCATTTGAATCAAAAATGGTCTCTCTGTGATTTTCTAAAGTTCATCACAGAAATAGGAAAAATAGGGTTTGGTAAATATTTGTGAAGGAAAGCTCTCTGGAAAAATGTGCATGTTGCATCATCAGGTAGATCATGATTTATAGAGTCACTAGAAATTTGAATCGTCAAATTTGGAGTCCATTTGACTTGTTTATGAATTTTTGAAGTCTATAGAAAAAGAAAAAGGAGAGGGATTTACCTAAATGGGCCAAATCTGGGCGGCAGCAGAGCGCACCGGGCGAGGGATAGCGGCGGTGCTACTGGGCCGGCCCAGCGGCTCAGCCACGTGCGCGGAGTGGTGGTGACGTAGAAGGCGTACTCGGGGAAATACGCCTTCCTCGAGTGAAGGCGTCAGCGAGCAGAGGCCGTGTTCACTTAACTCATGGGCCCGCCCCACTGTGCCGCTAACGAGCGGGGCCCACCTGTCGGGTTCATCCCCAACCTCCCGCTCGAACAGAGCAGAGGCAAGGGGCGGCGTCAGCGGCGATTTGCCGGCGCCACAGGGCATCTCCGGCGATGCTCTGCCCACCGGCGGACTCAGCGGGACATGGCGCACCTGTCCATGTGCTGCACGCACGTGCCGATGCTCGGAGTTGAGTAGGGCTTCGAGTCCAGCGGATGGCGGCGGCGGGCTTGGTGGTGGCGCCCGCTTTGGCTGCGTAGGAGGGGTCCTAGGGTGTTGGGGAGGTTAGTGGAGGCTTGGGGGTTCCACGGACCGGTTCATAGGAGGAAGGGAGGCCGGGGCGGCTCGAATTTTGAGCGGGGGTCCAAGGCGGCAATGGCGGCAGAGGAGGAGGGAGAAGGCACGGGAGGAGGAGTGATTGGTCCGGGGGTGCAGGGGAGGGAGAGTGTGCAGTTGGAGACAATAGGAGGCTCGGGGGTGGCCCTATACTGGCGCGGCCGGGAGGTGCCGTAGGCGGGGCGCACGGCCACGGCCCGTGGCGTTTCCAGAGGCCAAAAGGGTGCTCTGGCGCGCGCCTGGGGTGTTCGTGGGCGTGTCCCAGGCCGATAGGAGAGGAGAGAGGGAGCAGGGCGAGCTCCAGGAGGTCCCGCACGAGTGCGGCGACTGGTGGAAGCGAGCGGCGCTCGGGCACGCGTGACAGAGGTCGCCGGAGAGAGAAGGAGGAGGGGGATAGGGGTTTAGCGTGACGCAGACGCCGATGCACATCGTCGGGCGCGCTGGGGAGGCTTGAGGTGGCCGGGAGTGCTTGGTCATGGGCGGCTACAGTGCCAGAGCACACTGTAGCGCGCTCCAGAGCATGTCTTTGGCCGGCATGGCCATTGTTTTGGCAATGTGGGCGCGGCCACTATTGTCTGGTAGTGCTAGGGGGGTAGTAAAGAAGTGTGGAGAGGCATTGGATGCCCTGGAGAGCCAGTAGGAGAGGAGAGAGGTTGAGGGAGAGAGAGAAAATGGCTGTCCAGAGAGAGGAAGTGGGGTTTTACCCCCCCATTAATTGATCTGAACACTTGCCATTGTTACTGGAGCTATAAGGGGGCTAGGATTAGCTGTGGTACAAAGTTGAGCCCATGGAGATTAGTGGAAGGGGTCAAAATGGTGTTTTTGGAAAAATGGCAGAAGGTGTTTGATGTAGGTTTGGGCAAGCAAATGAACTCCATTTGCTATAATACTTAACAGGATGGAATGACACTTAGAAATATGCTGTGACACCAAATTTGAGCTCGTTTGGGAAAAGTTGCCAATGTGACTTTGGTAAACCCTAGAAATTAGCAGAAATGGCTTTACCAAGATTTAGTCATGCAAATCAATTCTCTTTGATGCACCACTTGGTCTAGTGTCATTATTTGAGGTTCTGAACATTTCCACAAAAGTTGAGATCAAAAGGAGAAAGTTGCCAATGTAGAGTTGTTCAAATTTGGTTCTGGACAAGAAGGGTTTTGGGGCACTTTGATCAAGATAAAATTCTCTCCAACTTGTGCCATTTGGTCTAGATGCATTAATACAGCATTTGAGAATGTGCACCAAGTTTGAGAGCATTTGGACATGTTTGACAGTGCAAAGCTGTTCAAACTTGAAAAAGGACAGAAGTGGTTTTGAGCGGGTTTGATGGGGTTATACTGTTCTCCATGACATGATACTTGTCAAGATCATCAAAAATGTCATATGTGAGATTCTAGAATTTTCTTGGAATTTTTGGAGAATACTACCTTTGTAAATATTTCAAAAGCTTGAAATATCCAGAAAGGGTTTTTGAGGGGTTTGACCAATATTTTGAACATGACCATGTGTTGAAACTCTTATATATGGACAATATATGTCTTATGAGTTTCCCTAAATTTTGTCAAATATTTTTGAAGCAATAAAATATTTTTTCCCTATTAAAGACCATTTCTAGCCTTAAGAAAAAGCTTTTAAATAAAATAGGAAAATAACTTTTAAAATTATATTTTTGTGGTTTCTGGGTATCCTATATCTAATAGGAGTCAAATATATTTTTGGAAATATTTTTACTTCCCTTAATTAAGTACTTGCAGTGCAAACCTCAATTCAGGGGTTTTTGGAAAACTAATTTTTGAAAATACTTTTTGGCCAAATTATTTTTGTAAGAAAATACTATATTGCTCTATACACATGGCATGATCATTGGGAAAAGGTTTTGGATCAAGGAGAAGGAGTATAAGAGTTGGAGGATTTATTTGATTTTTAGAGCACTTGCGAACAACAAACAAAATCCAATCAAGGCAAGGTCCAAAACACTCAAAAGTTTTTGTCAAACCACATTTTATCATGATTTATTAGCTTAAGTGTTGTGGCATGAAAATCAGGGTGTGACAGACCTACCCCCCTTACAAGAATCTCGTCCCCGAGATTCCCAGACTAGGCGCGGGAAGGAATACGGAAACTTGGATCTGGGGTAGTCTTCACGTCCTCATTCTGCTTCTGCTTCCGAGTGGTGCCCCATTAAAGCTTGAAGTACTTGATGTTGTGGCTTCGTGTATGACGCTCTTCTTGATCCAGGTTGCTAAGGGGTCTCTCGCGTTAGGTCAGGTTGGATTGGGCTAGGGGTCGATGGCTCGGTGGTCAATGTCCTTATTAGTGCTCGGCTAGCTAGGAAGTTGTAAATGTTTCTGGAGTGGTGTCGTGTGGAAAAACATTGTGCGTGGTGGGTGAGTCAGGTGGTAACTCTAGTTGGTATCTGTCTTCTCTTCGTCTTGAAGTGATCTCGGAGGGGATTGTTAAATCTTGGTGTGGGTCTCCTTGTCATGGAAACGCTTGGTTCCTTAGAGAGAAGTGGCCTGCGGATATGCCTGGTCTTCGATGCGGAGGTTTACTTCTTGACGATGGTGGTTGGTGCAGTTCTTCTTCCTTGACATGGCGTTCTTCAGATGTTCCCTGACCAGCTGAACGGTCTTTCTTCCGTCTTCAGGTAGACAAGTAGGTCACCAAGTAATGATGACAACTATCTTGTCTAAGCACTCCATGAAGTCTATGTTCACGGGGTACATAAAGTAGGCTGGGGAATTAGTGGTGGTCAGGGTTGAGTATGGTCCAAGGGGGTTCTAGATCTAGTGTCAAGGCCCTAAGGTCCTGACCCGACCATGTTGTAGCTTGGTACGGCGTAAGGGTTTCAAGGATTCTAGTGTGCAAGTGAACATTTATCATCTTGTCTTTAAGCACGGTTTCTGAGATGCCAATAGTCTATCTAGTCCTTTAAACAAATCACATCATATCACCGATAGCATCATTTTGCATAGGTCAACTCCAATCATCACTCATGTGATTCATATCCTCATGGCTCCCCAAGAGGTCTAACAAAATCATATACGTCTACGATCCCCAAACTCATATGAATGTCTACCCATAAAAATCCATGGGTAGAACATACAAGCTACTAAGCCTCAATTAAACATGATAATCCAAGTGCTCAGCCCATTCTTCCAAGGTCCAAGGTAGTGCATCTCTATCCTAAGGAAACACGTCGTAAGCCACTCCAAGATCTTGTTTCCTTCCTATGAATCAACTCCAACAACATGTTAACTTCCATTAATCATTGCATAATCCATTAATTCTACAAATAAAACTCCTATGCTGGTGTTCCACATGATCTTCTAAAGTCTTTATAATCCCCGAATACTTGAAAAGGCTATCTCTACTATAGTCAGTCCACCAATTTCCATTATTGTGATCTAGTAATACTCCAAGGTCAAGCTCACAAAGACTCCTAAATAAACTCCGACAATTAGTCCAATCTCCTAGTTTATCTTGCACCAAGAAACATGGTATCATGATCAAGATCATTAATCTAAATCCAATTTACTCCGAACCATGTAAACATACTCAACATCTATACTCAACTAGGATCACAAATCTCATGCCCAACAAGAATTCCTACATGCTTCCCTCAAGTTATTTACGTAATATCAACTATCTCCCATCAATATCATCTGATCAAGTCAAATCCATGTACTTCCAGGAGTTTCAGATTGCGACCATAATTTTCCTATAAATCCAATTTACTCAGGGGTAACGAAAGCTATGCTAATCTATACTCGTGATCCCACCAAGTTAATCTACCAACATGGTAGCCTTATAACCCACCAAATAGTCTCATATAATTCCTCAAGTCATTGATATAAACTCATCAAGTCATTTGCCCTCTATTCCTATATCCTCAGATTGGTCCTTCCTATGGCATCGTCATTTTTGGTGCTATCTTAGGATGATAATGTGCTCATTCACTATGTCCACTAGTTCCATAATGAACCCAGTGTTGTGCGAGGTTTACAGAGGCTTAACTGGTTCTCTTGCAATTCTGTGGGTTAAGCACATGGTTAAGGATTCGAGCTGGGGTATCTTATGAAGTCTCGAAGGGTCTAGGAATGGGTTTCTAATCTTGAGGGGCAACCATAACTCTAAGGGGCTGCACTTGGTCGAGGAGGTTGTAGCAAAAGTCTTCAGTGCTTGTTGGTTGCCAAAGTAGAATCCTTTGTGTACCTTGTCTTGCCGGTCTTCAGTTGAGGATAGAGGGATGAGAGGGAAAAGTAGCATAGAGGAGGGGAATACCTAAAGGGGTTTTATGGTGCAAGTGCAAACAAACAAGTGCCAAAAAGGGCCAAACAAAAAAAGCAAGGTAAGGAAGGTGATATAGTCGCATACTTATCGCCTAGGGCAAAAGTGCGACCTATATCAAAACACAAACAAATAAAAACAAGCAACACACAATCATGGTTCTATTCGAACTATCATACGGACTCGACTGCGCATAGGGGGTACACAACTCATCCTACCCGAGGGGTTCTCGGACTCAGTAGCCGTGCCTTGTGGCTCATGCAGTCTTTTGAGTTTCCTCAGGTGCTGCTACGTCTCTTGTAGTTGTTTGATGAAACGATCCCGGTTGAGCTTGAAGAGTCTTCAACAACTTCTTGCCTGTTGAAGTGATGGGGTGAAGGTGGCTTCTCATAGCAGGCATTGACTCGGTCTTCTGTTGTTTTCTTGATCATGAAGATCCCTTTTTGACTTCTAAGGCGTCGAAGGTACTAAGTAGATAATCCTTTATGCAATGACATTAACAAGGCATAATAGAGGTCCATCATGTCGGTTACGCTGGTGACAACATCGACACCAAGAGCGGGGGATGTGGAGAACCGTTTTCCTGCTCACTATGGTGAGGCGGACCAAATGGCTGGGTTCTCATCCGTCGGGGGTTGCCGATACAACAACGGTAGTGACAGGGTTACTCTATTAGCGATGTATATCATGATTTTACATATTCTATGCCCTGATCATCGTATGCTAAGGTTGCATCATCGTGGGGCAGTGTCAAGGGTGTCACCATCTCCTGGGTCTTCAGGTCCTCATTCCTCGAGGATGTATCTTCTGTTGGTATCGTCTTGTTGTGATGTCGCCAATCTTGTGTTCAGGAGATGTGGGTGAATGTCTGGCAAGGCATCTTCCTTCTAGATTATCCGCGAGGATTACAAGGAATCCAGTGGTCAGGGGCATAAGGGTTTTAGCGACCAAAGGTTTTGAAGGGGAAGAGATTAATAAGGAAAGTATACCTTAGTTTTCAAAAAAACTGAGAAGGGAAGAGAGGTATAGATAGTTTTGAAAACTAGTAGTTGTTTTGGAAATAGTTTTACCCTAACTAACGACCATGCTAACTAAGGCTTCCTACAGTCAGGATGGCTCTGATACCAGCTCTGTGGGGACCCCGACTCATAAGTCGAGATCACCGAATGCACGTGTATAGTGATCCCAGAGATCAATGCTCACTGAACACACAGAAGCTGAATAACAAGAGTCTTACATCCATACATATCGTATTACACAAGTAGGACCATTATGGTCGAGTCTTGAGTATAGCATCACAGCGGAAATCTTCGTCGATAACTTGGACCCATGCCATCTTCCTTAACCCTACAGGCATTCTGACTGGGAAGCGTCCTAGCTCGCATGTTCGTCACCGAAGTATTCTTCATCATATCCTGTTCTTTCATGCCTGGACAATAAAATAACCAGTGGCAAGCCAATGAGTACTTTGAATGTACTCACAAGCAACCCATGTTTTGGTTCAAGATACAACAATGCATGATATAGGTAATTTTTTGCAGAAAGCTAGTTTTTCTCATGCAAGTATGATCAACATATATCAAGGGCATGACTGTGTCTGCAACAAGTATCAGGAGGTTTCAGACATCATCGTCGAGAAAGAGTTATAAACAACTCATGCTCAAGCTCATCGTGACTTCCTCACGAGTCGCATCATCAATATCACCAAACTGGGTTGTTTGTCAGAAACATATGGACATAGTCTAAGAAGCACCGCCCAATTGTCCTTGACCGTGGACACGGCTATTCGAATAGTTTTACACTCTGCAGAGGTTGCACACTTTACCCACAAGATCCGGGGATCTTCCGTGTCATCCACGACCCGCGGTACCTCAAGTACCCTCGGTAAGCACCCGATCACTACCTTTCCCTAGACGACACTAACATGGAGTCCACTCGTTGTTCCGTATCCTCACGATATACATCATACGAGACTCGCTCGAGATCGTAACATCCGAGAGGGGACACAACGGTGTATCTGGTGCCCTGTGAAAACAGTCATGGCCGCCCTACCTGGCACGACCCCGTCCCGAGAGAGCGCACCAACAACTCTCCCGTCACTTGTAATGTGGGCTCCAAGCTAGTATCGGCCTAGGTAATCAATAATGCCCTTTCCCATATAAGGGTAGAGTGGTTGCGCATGTAAGGTTGGGACAGTCATCAAATCTTAAATCTAATCCGTCTCTATAAACAATACTTTTATCAAGCCTCGGTACACTACTTCTCCACCAAGTAGTGACCTAGTTCATCATCATCTCCCAGGGCATTAGTGGCACCCACTGGGGTTGTTTGCAAGTATGTCAAACCACACTTGTTCCTTTCCATGCATAACCCTGACCCACTTTGCGTAGGAACTACTTTAGCATCCTCTCTACTCCCACCGGCATAACCCTCATAAGAAGGTAGGGTCATGCACAATGCAAGTATCAATGAGGAAGTAACAGAGGCAACCAACCAACATGGTCTACCATCTCATCATGATTCCGATGCAACAATAATAAAGAGTTATATGTCATGCATAAAAAGGGTTTCATGGACATGGTCAAAGGGTTGCTTGCCTGGTTCCTTTGAGTCTTCAAGTCTTCAAATATCTCTGGTCCAACTCCGAGCATTTCGTCTACTTCGTCCACTATCGTCGAAAGCAACCATAATAAGCAACACAACAAGGCAGGAAATAAAAGTGCTCTAAAAATATGAGTTGGACTTTTCTGGGATACCTCTGGTCATATGAGGGATGACCAAAGTGGTTTCATTAGGATTTGATCAATGGATATCTCTGAACATTTTGATATGGTGGAATCAAGGGGTTTATGGATTTGCAAGAAGTGTACAGAAATATATTTTTGGAAAATGAGGAAAGGCACCCATTTAACAAAGGATGATTTTAGAAGCATCTAGGAATTGGTTTCACTGGATTTGGAGTTGAGATGATTTTCCTATGAATTTGCAAAGTTGTCAAATATGAAGAAATGGCTGAATATTTTGTGGGGTACAGAAAGTATTAATAAAAATGTTCATAAACTAACTTATGAACTTAGATGCATCTAGGAATTTGAATCATGGCATTTGAATCAAAAATGGGCTCTCTGTGATTTTCTAAAGTTCATCACAGAAATAGGAAAAATAGGGTTTGGTAAATATTTGTGAAGGAAAGCTCTCTGGAAAAATGTGCATGTTGCATCATCAGGTAGATCATGATTTATAGAGTCACTAGAAATTTGAATCATCAAATTTGGAGTCCATTTGAATTGTTTAGGAATTTTTGAAGTCTACAGAAAAAGAAAAAGGAGAGGGATTTACCTAAATGGGCCAAATCTGGGCGGCAGCAGAGCGCACCGGGCGAGGGATAGCGGCGGTGCTACTTGGCCGGCCCAGCGGCTCGGCCACATGCGCGGAGTGGTGGTGACGTAGAAGGCGTACTCGGGGAAATACGCCTTCCTCGACCGAAGGCGTCAGCGAGCAGAGGCCGTGTTCACTTAACTCATGGGCCCGCCCCACTGTGCCGCTGACGAGCAGGGCCCACCTGTCGGGTTCATCCCCAACCTCCCGCTCGAACAGAGCAGAGGCAAGGGGCGGCGTCAGCGGCGATTTGCCGGCGCCACAGGGCATCTCCGGCGATGCTCTGCCCACCAGCGGACTCAGCGGGACAAGGCGCACCTGTCCATGTGCTGCACGCACGTGCCGATGCTCGGAGTTGAGCAGGGCTTCGAGTCCAGCGGATGGCGGCGGCGTGCTTGGTGGTGGCGCCCGCTTTGGCTGCGTAGGAGGGGTCCTAGGGTGTTGGGTAGGTTAGTGGAGGCTTGGGGGTGCCACGGACCGGTTCAGAGGAGGAAGGGAGGCCGGGGCGGCTCGAATTTTGAGCGGGGGTCTGAGGCGGCAATGGCGGCAGAGGAGGAGGGAGAAGGCACGGGAGGAGGAGTGGGTTGGTCCGGGGGTGCAGGGGAGGGAGAGTGAGCAGTTGGAGACAATAGGAGGCTCGGGGGTGGCCTTATACTGGCGCGGCCGGGAGGTGCCGTAGGCGGGGCGCACGGCCACGGCCCGTGGCGTTTCCAGAGGCCAAAAGGGTGCTCTGGTGCGCGCCTGGGGTGTTTGTGGGCGTGGCCCAGGCCGATAGGAGAGGAGAGAGGGAGCAGGGCGAGCTCCAGGAGGTCCCGCACGAGTGCGGCGATTGGTGGACGCGAGCGGCGCTCGGGCACGCGTGATAGAGGTCGCCGGAGAGAGAAGGAGGAGGGGGACAGGGGTTTAGCGTGACACAGACGCCGAGGCACATCGTCGGGCGTGCTGGGGAGGCCTGAGGTGGCCGGGAGTGCTTGGTCGTGGGCGGCTACAGTGCCAGAGCGCACTGTAGCGCGCTCCAGAGCATGTCTTTGGCCGGAATGGCCATTGTTTTGGCAATGCGGGCGCGGCCACTATTGTCTGGTAGTGCTAGGGGGTAGTAAAGAAGTGTGGAGAGGCATTGGATGCCCTGGAGAGCCAGTAGGAGAGGAGAGAGGTTGAGGGAGAGAGAGAAAATGGCTGTCCAGAGAGAGGAAGTGGGGTTTTACCCCCCCCCCCCCATTAATTGATCTGAACACTTGCCATTGTTACTGGAGGTATAAGGGGGCTAGGATTAGCTGTGGTACAAAGTTGAGCCCATGGAGATTAGTGGAAGGGGTCAAAATGGTGTTTTTGGAAAAATGGCAGAAGGTGTTTGATGTAGGTTTGGGCAAGAAAATGAACTCCATTTGCTATAATACTTAACAGGATGGAATGACACTTAGAAATATGGTGTGACACCAAATTTGAGCTCATTTGGGAAAAGTTGCCAATGTGACTTTGGTAAACCCTAGAAATTAGCAGAAATGGCTTTACCAAGATTTAGTCATGCAAATCAATTCTCCTTGATGCACCACTTGGTATAGTGTCATTATTTGAGGTTCTGAACATTTCCACAAAAGTTGAGATCAAAAGGAGAAAGTTGGCAATGTAGAGTTGTTCAAATTTGGTTCTGGACAGGAAGGGTTTTGGGGCACTTTGATCAAGATAAAATTCTCTCCAACTTGTGCCATTTGGTCTAGATGCATTAATACACCATTTGAGAATGTGCACAAGGTTTGAGAGCATTTGGACATGTTTGACAGTGCAAAGCTGTTCAAACTTGAAAAAGGACAGAAGTGGTTTTGAGAGGGTTTGATGGGGTTATGCTGTTCTCCATGACATGATACTTGTCAAGATCATCACAAATGTCATATGTGAGATTCTAGAATTTTCTTGGAATTTTTGGAGAATATTACCTTTGTAAATATTTCACAAGCTTGAAATATCTAGAAAGGGTTTTTGAGGGGTTTGACCAATAGTTTGAACATGACCATGTGTTGAAACTCTTATATATGGACAATATATGTCTTATGAGTTTCCCTAAATTTTGTCAAATATTTTTGAAGCAATAAAATATTTTTTCCCTATTAAAGACCATTTCTGGCGTTAAGAAAAAGCTTTTAAATAAAATAGGAAAATAACTTTAAAAATTATATTTTTGTGGTTTCTGGGTATCCTATATCTAATAGGAGTCAAATATATTTTTGGAAAGATTTTTACTGCCCTTAATTAAGTACTTGCAGTGCAAACCTCAATTCAGGGGTTTTTGGAAAACTAATTTTTGAAAATACTTTTTGGCCAAATTATTTTTGTAAGAAAATACTATATTGCTCTATACACATGGCATGATCATTGGGAAAAGGTTTTGGATCAAGGAGAAGGAGTATAAGAGTTGGAGGATTTATTTGATTTTTAGAGCACTTGCAAACAACAAACAAAATCCAATCAAGGCAAGGTCCAAAACACTCAAAAGTTTTTGTCAAACCACATTTTATCATGATTTATTAGCTTAAGTGTTGTGGCATGAAAATCAGGGTGTGACAGTCGCACTCCACCATCGAGCGCCGCCGCCGCCGAAGCTCTCCGCCGCTGCTGCCGCTCGCGCTGCCGCCTACGCCCGCTCCTGCGCCGCTACCCCGCGTCACCTGCCTCAGCCGTGCCGCCGCTCGCACCACCTCCCGACGCCCGCGCCACCGCCCGCCGCCGCCGACATCGCCGTCGTTGCCGTTGCCGTTGAACTGGTACGACCCCGGTCAAACCCGATTTATTTTCGGTTTAGTTCAGTTCGGTTGTTTTAGGTCGGTTTTTTAGGTTTTATTATTTAACAAACGCTCGTTCGTTCGTTTGTTTTATTGAACGGTTTTGGCCGTATAAGTTCTGTTAGCGAACGTTCGCGCTGTAGGATTTTTTCTATTTAGTTTTTTCGGCCGGGGACCTATCTGCAAATAGTTTTATTGCGATTTATCCCCTGATCTTTAAAGTAGCATAACATTTTACTCGTTTATCCAAATTATATGAAACCAGCACCTAAATCTTCGTTTCATTCTGTTCTTTCAAGTTAACCAACTTAAACATGATTTTGGTACTATAAAATTTGTGTTTAGTCCATATTAGTAAACGATCTTGTTTCGTTCGTATTTTGAGTTTCGTTGCTCTGTTTTAGTTGAATCTTTTTGCAAATCATAGATCATCACTTGTACCTACTGTTAACATCTAATAAACTTGATAATAATGTTGTTAGGTTTGACTCTTTGTTAGTTTAAGATGTTTGCTTGTCTCGTGTTTGATTTGGATCTTTTCTCCGTTTTCTCATGTTTTGTTTGAGTGATTGCTTATGTATGCTACTGTCTGTCTACGCTAGATTACCCGAAGAGCGAAGCTTGTTACTACGAATCTCTAGAGTTTGCAGATCGTCAGCAAGGCAAGTTACACTTTGATCATACTCCTTTATACCCAGTTTCTACTATGCATTAGTTATGCCCTCAAATATTTGCATGAATAGGATTGGGAACTTGTGGTTTTGGTTGTAGTACTTGAGGTAGGAATCTAATACCTTTGGATAACCCCGGGAATATATGTTATGCTTATTATTGCTTAGCCATGCTCGTAGATGGGGATTGGATTGTGATTTACACAAGGAAGTTTGAGAGTTATTTAATCATGGTTAACATTAAGGTGGCAACTTTAACATACATCTGGGTGGATTGGTTGAGGCACCTGGGGAACCCAGTGTAGCCTGTTTTTGGGAAATCCTGGAGTACCCGTGCGATTTTTCCTATGGAATGCCACCCAGGCTCAAAGAGATCATAAGATTATTCATGCTAGAAGCTTTTGTGTGAAGCCTCAAGCCATTATGGGCTCTGGCATAGTTGAGTAAGTTGCGTGAGCTCTTGAAGAGGTGGACTAGCAGATGTAGGGGAAAATAGGTGCACCTGTCCCACCGTAGTATAGAGTTAATGCTTCAGAAAGACTATGTCTCGATCATCCGATCATGGATGCGGTTGAGTCTTGTGGGGAAAAGTGCGCAAACCTCTGTAGAGTGTATAAACTAATCATGGTTAGTCGTGTCCCTGGTTATGGACATCTTGAGTATCTAGTACTTGATTCTATTGATGTGATCTCATCATGTTACTTTAATTAATTTGAAGTGTGTTATTGATGATACTTTTAATTGGGATTTTAGTTGGGGTTACCTTCTCAAATATTGGGCAACATGGGAGTAGTTAAATAAATTTATTCCTTTGTTGTATGAAAAAACTAGCTTTATGCAAAATCATAAACATACAGCCTCCACCGGCCAAATGTTGCATGTAGATATAGTTCTTGCATTTCATTGCTTTACAATGTAACTCTGCCAGCATATTCAATGTGCTGACCTACATGGCTGCAACGTCTCATGTTGCAGACTACTCGGACGAAGAATAAGGTGCGAACAGGTCATTCTTTTCCACTCAACTGTGCCGTTGGAGTTGATGGACTCATTTACCTTCGAAGCTTCCGCAGTTATTTAGTTTAGATGGCCTTCAGCCATGATATTTTTGTGTAATCATACTCTTTATGAGTACTCGATGTAATAAGTGTGTGATTGAGAATGTGTTATAATTCCTCGAGTAATGTGCGTGTCAGCATTACCGATCCAGGGTTGACACTGATGCACAGAGACTTGACCATTTGAGGTCTGGTCGCTACAAATTTTATCTCGCTGATAAATTACAGTACGTAATATACTAGTACTATGTAAAGAGTTAGGTGTCGCACGGTGTCCAGAAAATATGGTGATAGTGTGAGGTGGGCCATGTAATCACCGAGCCTGCGTGGTTTCATTGCTCTCGCACTCCTCCACTCATTGGCCAAAACTCACGCCCATTGGCCATGTGCATTTCCCGTACCGCTAATCAAATATTTGGCTACTAATTCATCTGTGAGCATAGTTCGGTCTCCTCATGAGAATCTTATGTTGTAATTTTCTTCCTAGCACCTACCTGGGGAGTGCCCAACCCACTATACATGCCTAGGCCGCCCAGAACGCATGCCAATGCCATGGTCACGCGGTGACCACGCGGCGGGCATGCGAGCTTACGCACTCTAGGGTTGGGGCCCTCGGCCACCGTCCAAACCTCGATGTCTCACCACCAAACCATGTATTTCTGATTAAATACATACTTATGTACCTAGAAATGATTTTTTTAAAAGAGCAAACTATAAGGCAGCTACAGTTCAAATTTGACCAGCTTCCTACTGAATCGGCGGGAATTTGTCTTTTTCACCAGAGGTGGATTAAAACTTTTGATACCCAACCATTTTTTTCAATTGTGCATTAAATATGGCCTAGTATTTTATAAAATTTATTAGGTCCAATTTTGCAACAAATATATGGTAGGTCCTTCACAAAAAAACTCATTTCGGGCACTCAGAAAATGGAAAATGTATTTTCTGTGCAAAGAAAATGAAAACTCACTTAGGAAACATTGTTTGGATTTCCAATATGCACCCTTGTGCACAATATGAGATCATTTGAACAAACTATGCCATGAATGTGGCCATAAGATTGATCATTTGGCTTGGAAGCCATGAATCTTCATGCATGATAGCTCATTTCTGAGAACACTTTTTTAAAATAATTGTCGTATTACAAGTTCATTATTTTTCCTAAAAACTTCGTAAAATATATTGACACAATGCGAAGGTTTTCCAATTTTTTTATTTTTTTTGAATTTTTTATGCCCGTTTCAAAAAGCAGTCAAAAAGGCGGGCTTGACCGTTCCTAGCTAGTGGTTGAATCTTGGATAACTTTTGATGTTTCTCTGGTTAAATAGAAACATATGTACCTAGAAATGATTTTTGGAAAAAATAAAGAGCAAACTATGATGCAGCTGCAGTTCAAATTTGACCCGCTTCCACCTGAATCAGCAGGAATTTGTCTTTTTCACCAGAGGTTGATCAAAACTTTTGACACCCAACCATTTTGTCAATTGTGCATTAAATCCGGCCTATTATTTTATAAAATTGATTAGGTCGAATTTTGCAACAAATATATAGTAGATCCTTCAAAAAGCTCATTTCGGGCACTCGGAAAATGGAAAATGAATTTTCCATGCATAGAAAATGGAAACTCCCTTAGGCAACATTGTTTGGAATTCCAAGATGCACCCTTGTCCACAATATGAGATCATTTGAACAAACTATGCCATGAATGTGGCCATAAGATTAATCATTTGGCTTGAAAGTCATGAATCTTCATGCATGATAGCTCATTTCTGAGAACACTTTCTTAAAATAATTTCCGTATTACAAGTTTATTATTTTTCCTGGAAACTTGGTCACATATAACGACACAATGCGAAGGTTTTCCAATTTTTTATTTTTTATTTTTTTATACCCGTTTCAAAATGCGGTCAAAACAGCGGGCTTGACAGTTCCTAGCTAGTGGTTGAATCTTGGAAAACTTTTGATGTTTCTCTGATTAAATAGATACTTATGTACCTAGAAATGATTTTTGGAAAAAATAAAGAGCTGACTATGAGGCAGCTGCAGTTCAAATTTGACCCGCTTCCTACTGAATCAGCGGGAATTTGTCTTTTTCACCAGAGGTGGATCAAAACTTTTGACACCCAACCATTTTGTCAATTGTGCATTAAATATGGCCTAATATTTTATGAAATTCATTAGGTCCAATTTAGCAACAAATATATGGTAGGTCCTTCGCAAAAAAACTCATTTCGGGCACTCGGAAAATGGAAAATGTATTTTCCGTGAAGAGAAAATGAAAACTCCCTTAGGAATTTTTTTTGGAATTCCAAGATGCACCCTTGTGCACAATATGAGATCATTTGAACAAACTATGCCATGAATGTGGCCATAAGATTGATCATTTGGCTTGAAAGCCATTAATCTTCATGCCTGATAGCTCATTTCTGAGAACACTTTTTTAAAATAATTGTCGTATTACAATTTCATTATTTTTCCTGGAAACTTGGTCACATATAATGACACAATGCGAAGGTTTTCCAATTTTTTGATTTTTTTTGAATTTTTTATGCCCGTTTGAAAAAGCGGTCAGAACGGCGGGCTTGACCGTTCCTAGCTAGTGGTTGATTTTTGGATAACTTTTGATGTTTCTTTGGATAAATAGATACTTATGTACCTAGAAATGATTTTTGTAAAAATTAAAGAGCAAACTATGAGGCAGTTGTAGTTCAAATTTGACCCGCTCCCCGCTGAATCGGCCTGAATTTGCCTTTTGCACCAGAGGTGGATCAAAACTTTTGACACCCACCCATTTTGTCAATTGTGCATTAAATATGTCCTATTATTTTAGAAAATTTATTAGGTCCAATTTTGCAACAAATATATGGTAGGTCGTTCAAAAAAACTCATTTCGGGCACTCGGAAAATGGAAAATGAATTTTCCGTGCAAAGAAAATGAAAACTCCCTTAGGCAACATTGTTTGGAATTCCAAGATGCACCCTTGTGCACAATATGAGATCATTTGAACAAACTATGCCATGAATGTGGCCATAAGATTAATCATTTGGCTTGAAAGTCATGAATCTTCGCGCATGATAGCTCATTTCTGAGAACACTTTCTTAAAATAATTTCCGTATTACAAGTTTATTACTTTTGCTGGAAACTTGGTCACATATAATGACACAATGCGAAGGTTTTCCAATTTTTTGATTTTTTTTTAATTTTATATGCCCGTTTCAAAATGCGGTCAAAACAGCGGGCTTGACAGTTCCTAGCTCCTGGTTGAATCTTGGAAACTTTTGACGTTTCTCTAATTAAATAGATACTTATGTACCTAGAAATTATTTTTGGAAATAATAAAGAGCTAACTATGAGGCAGCTGCAGTTCAAATTTGACCCGCTTCCTACTAAATCGGCGGGAACTTGTCTTTTTCACCTGAGGTGGATCATAACTTTTGACACCCAACCATTTTTTCAATTGTGCATTAAATATGGCGAAGTATTTTAGAAAATTGATTTGGTCCAATTTTGCAACAAATATATGGTAGGTCCTTCACAAAACAAACTCATTTCGGGCACTCGAAAAATGGAAAATGTATTTTTAAGGAAAAGAAAATGAAAACTCCCTTAGGCAACATTGTTTGGAATTCCAAGATGCACCCTTGTGCACAATATGAGATCATCTGAACAAACTATGCCATGAATGTGGCCATAAGATTGATCATTTGGCTTGAAAGCCATGAATCTTGACGCATGATAGCTCATTTCTGAGAACACTTTTTTAAAATAATTGCCGTATTACAAGTTAATTATTTTTCCTGGAAACTTGGTCACATATAATGACACAACGCGAAGGTTTTCCAATTGTTTGTTTTTTTAATTTTTTTTGCCCGTTTCATTATGCGGTCAAATCGGCGGGCTTGAGCGTTCCTAGCTAGTGGTTGAATCTAGGAAAACTTTTCATATTTCTCTGATTAAATAGTTACTTATGTACCTAGAAATGATTTTTGGAAAAAATAAAGAGCAAACTACGAGGTAGCTGCAGTTCAAATTTGACCCGCTTCCAACTGAATCGGCGGAAATTTGTCTTTTTCACTAGAGGTGGATCAAAACTTTTTACACCCAACCGTTTTGTCAATTGTGCATTAAATATGGCCTAATATTTTAGAAAATTGATTTGGTCCAATTTTGCAACAAATATATGGTAGGTCCTTCATAAAAAAATCATTTCGGGCACTCGGAAAATGAATTTTCCGTGCAAAGAAAATGAAAAGCCCCTTTGGCAACTTTGTTTGGAATTCCAAAATGCATCCTTGTGCACAAAATGAGATCCTTTGAACAAACTATGGCATGAATGTGGCCATAAGATTAATTATTTGCCTTGAAAGCCATGAATGTTCACGCATGACAGCTCATTTCTGAGAACACTTTTTAAAAATAATTTCTGTATTACAAGTTTATTATTTTTCCTGGAAACTTGGTCACATATAATGACACAATGCAAAGGTTTTCCAATTTTTTGATTTTTTGAATTTTTTATGCCCGTTTCAAAATGCGGTCAAAACGGCGGGCTTGACCGTTCCTAGCTAGTGGTTGAATCTTGGAAAACTTTTGATGTTTCTCTGATTAAATAGATACTTATGTACCTATAAATGATTTTTGGAAAAAATAAAGAGCAAATTATGAGGCAGCTGTAGTTCAAATTTGACCCGCTTCCTACTGAATCGGCGGGAATTTGTCTTTTTCACCAGAGGTGCATCAAAACTTTTTACACCAGACATTTTGTCAATTGTGCATTAAATATGGCCTAGTATTTTAGAAAATTGATTTGGTCCAATTTTGCAAGAATTATTTGGTAGGTCCTACACAAAAAAAACTCATTTCAGGCACTCGGAAAATGGAAAAAGAATTTTCCATGCAAAGAAACAAAACCCCGTCCCAATATACACACATGTGCACATTATTGGATCATTTTAACAAAATATGGTCCAATTTTCCATCAAAGATTTTATATGCTCTTAGAAAAACCATTTTTACACTCAGGAAATAAATTTAATTCTCATTGGTGGAAAGATGTGTCCCACGGATCGATGACATGGCACACATCCACCCATCTATCCATCCATCTATCCACATCCATCCATCCATCCATCCATCCATCCCACACCACGGTGCCCCCTCCCTCCTCCCATCACCCCAAACCCTAACGCACTCCCATCGATCCCCCCCATTCAGATCGCGCCGCCGCCTCCTAGGCACGTCCTTCCTTCCTTCCTTCCTTCCGCCTCCCAGGCACGTCCTTCCTTCCTTCCGCCGCCTCCCAGGCACCTCCTCCCTTCCGCCGCTGCCTCCCAGGCACCTCCTCCCTTCTGCCGCCCAGGCACCTCCTCCCTTCCGCCACCCAGGCACCTCCTCCCTTCTGCCTCCCAATAACTTCCTTCCTTCCACCGGCTCCTATCGACCACGGCCCGCGTCAGTCTCGCCGGATAGAGAGGAGATGCCGCCCAGCAACCATGGCGTTGCGGCTGGCTTGCTCGCCGGCGCACGCGTGCGTGCTTCGATGCGTGGCGCTTCGTCAAGCTGCCGGGCCGCGGCGCGTGCATGGCCTGCATAGGGTTTGCGGTGCCGGCGCTACACGCCGCCGCGGGTCTCCGGCTACCAGGAAGGTGGCGGCACCGATTCGAGTCGATCCTCAAGGTATCCTTGCCTTCCCCTTCTCTCTTTGATTCGATCCGATCTGGCAGCCGTGGATGAACATTGATCTGGGCTTTGCTCCTTTGCTCATAGGGTGACCAAGAGGTCCTGCCGAGCTCAAGCTCGTCCACGATGACCCACCATGGCAGGTAGCATCTGCCTCCCCCTCTCATCTTCCTCTGCTTGCACTTGACCATGGCCCGGATAGAAAATGGTTGTGTTAGTTTTTTTAGGGTTAACGACAGTGGGAGAGGATCCCACAGACTTTTGTATTACTCACAATAGGTCAGTTACATGTGTGTTACAGTGGGTTTTTAGGCCCCCCGACCCTACAAGCTATCAAACTACGACTAGTGTCCCAAGCTTACATTGTAATCAGAGAGAAAAGGATGACATTTCTCTTTACAGTTGTGGGTCACTAGCCTCAAGAGGTGTTTGAACCTAGCCAGCCATGCCTCGAAGGAGTGTGGGAATCCCCTGAAATGTTGGTTGTTTCTCTCCATCCACAGACTCCAGGCAGCAAGCAAGAAAATATCCATGAATAGGGTCTATTGCCAACCATATTTACCCCCATGCAGAAGAGCTAACGTGTTGACTCCCCCCGGCCATGACATCCCAACTTTACACCGTCACCGTTGGCTAAAGGGGCACGTAAAGAAAAGGTGTTCCCAGTTTCCTCAGGAGGGTTTTGACAAAACATACATGCATAGTTGTCTCCAACGACAGCAAAGTGTCTTCGCCTTAGCATGTTCCTGGTATTCAGACGATCAACAAGAAGCAGCCACCCAAACATCTTGAACTTGATCGGGCTTTTGGCCTTCCAAAGCCAACCAAACGCCTCATCTGCCACAACCTGCTCATAACAGTGGTTATAATATCCCTTAGAAGAGAAAATCCCGAGTGTGCATTCCCAAGTGTCACCAAAGTGGTCAACCACCTGGACGTGCCTCGACCCCTGCTGGATCTCTCTGATCTCCTCCCTGGCTTGGACCGAAAGAGGCAGATTGAAAATCATGGCTGGGTCAGCAATAGAGTCATCCTCATTCAGGGAAAAGGTGAAAGCCCGTGGATATAAATCCATCAGCGCAGAGTCAGAGTCACCAAACCAGACATCTTTCCAAAACAGCGCGGTAGAACCGTCCCCTGGGATGACTTTGGTAATCCCTCGGAAAATCCCGCTGAGTTGCATCACATCTTTCCACCAGAAAGAGCCCACCAACTCAGTTGCATGAGGTATCTTGTTTCTGTAGTAAGCCTCCTAGACCATCTGAACCCATGGCACATCCTCTCGATTATAAAACTTGAACAAGTGTTTTAGGAGGAGTGCAACATTTTGTGTCTTGATATCAATAACACCAAGCCCACCATAGTGTTTCGGTCGACATACAAGCTCCCAGGAAACAAGGGAGTTATTTTTGACTCCATCATCAGAGTTTTTTGCCCAGAGGCAATATCTGCGCAGTTTATCAAGATGTTCGATCACCTTGGGATGCAGTTTGATTGTACACATTGCATAAATTAACATGGAGGTGACTACGGAGTTGACCAGAGTCAGTTTGGCCTTCGCCGACATCAAAGATAGGGCAGTGGAAGTTTTCCGCTCAATCGAGTGCACCAACGGCATGAGATCAAGGACACTCGGCCTCGTCGTCCCCATGGGAAGACCCAGGTAGGTGAATGGCATAGTACGAACGGAGCAGCCAAACACCTCAGCCAACTTACGAGCACGTCGGTGATCAACGTTAATTGGTACAAGATTTGATTTGTGAAAATTGATTTTGAGTCCAACCGAAGCAGCATAATCCTCCAAAATTGATTTCATGCGGGCAACCTGGCTAGGACAAGCTTGCATCACTAGTATCGTGTCATCTACATACTGGACCATAGGGAAATCACCTGCATTGTCGCGAGGTAAAGGAAGATCCACAAGTCCCCAGGCGTAGGCGTCATTAGTTGCAGCTTGTAGAAGGTCGGCTGCAAGCACAAAAATCAGCGGTGAGAGAGGGTCACCTTGCCGCACTCCACAATTGCATTTGAATTTCCGACCAGGAACTCCATTTAGGAGAATAGAGGACACTCCCGAGCCAAATATTGTTTCCATCCAACCTAGCCATTTATCATCAAAACCCATGTGTTTCATGATCTCCAACATGGGGGCGTGCTCAATTGTGTCAAATGCCTTAGCAAAATCAAGCTTGAGCAAGACGATCTCCCTCACGGACGTGTGGCATTGATGGATATATTCAAACGACCATGCCAGACAATCTTGAATAGTCCTTCCTTTAATAAAACCGCACTGGATTTTGTGAATGATCTTGAGAATAACTTTCTGCAGACGGTTAGCCAGGATCTTAGTAATGATTTTCAGACAACAGTTCAGCAAAGTAATTGGTCTAAAATCATTAGCGGTTTCTGGAGAGGAGATTTTTGGGATCAAGGTGATATAGCCCTCGCTGATGCTAGTGATATCTAGCCTACCCGCATGGAAAGCATGACACAGCTCATAAAAATCCGACTTGATGATGTGCCAACAGCTCGTAAGAAAACAACCATTGAAACCATCCGGGCCTGGAGCTCTGTCGTTTGGCATTTCCTTTATCACAGCATCAATCACTACATTAGTGAATGGCGCAGACAGTTGATCCAACCCCTCTATCCTTCGGATGATCCGAGAAAGGTCAAACCGCATGCTAGTGGGTTTACAAGAACCCAACCGTTCCTTGTAGGTTTTGAAAAGAACTCCCTCCTTGCCAACATGGTCATGGATTTCCACACCACCATCTCTAAGCATGGCAATGGCATTGTGTCTATATCTCTCCGTGGCCAGAGATTGGAACAGCTTGGTGTTTTCATCAGGAAACCTGAAATACCTGATTGTACATCTCTTCCTCCAAAATTCATTCTAGTATTTGAGCAATGACTGCAAGTGGGATTTCAGAATCAACCTAAAATTACATTCCTGGATGTATAAAGGTCTTTTGTCCTCAAGATTGTCCATGAAAACCAGAGCTTCATTACTGTTCTGGATCATAACTTTAAGCTTTGAGATACCCATGCTCCATCTCTTAAGATCATATCTCAGGGTTTTAAGCTTTTTGCAGATGCGTGCGACAGCATTCGGGGAGTGACACGGTTTAGACTAGGAAGTTGCGACTACTTCGGCAAATCCATCATGATTAATCCAATAGTTCTCAAAGCGAAAGAGTTTGGACCTGGGGATGTTAGAATCTATCGTAACCACGCACGGGATGTGATCACACACGGGCTTCCCCAGAGGCAAGACCATGGTGTTTGGATAAGAAGTAGTCCAACAAGAGGATGAAAAGAACTAGTCGAGTTGTTCAAGCAGGGGATCATCCTGCATGTTGCTCCATGTATATGCTCTGCCTTTCACCGGCAACTCCATTAGTGATTGCGCTCGGATAATCTCATTAAACAACAACATGTCCGCAGCATCACCCCCAGGTTTGTTTCTGTTATTCGTAGATCGAATAAAATTAACATCTCCAAGAGTCAACCAGTTCTCATCGTCAGGAATATGCAGGTTAAAAAGCCAATCAGTAAAATCCACTCTTCGCTGACCGGAGCAGGGACCATAAACGTTGATCAGATTCCAAGAATCATTCGATTGTGTGGCAACAAAAGAAACCCACACAGCAAAAGAATCCACACACCAAGGCATGCCCACAAATACAGAACAATTCCATATGACAATTATACCTCCCAAGGCACCCACTGATGACGCAAAAACAAACTTATCGAAACACTTGGGGCAGAAAGTTTTAATAAACGCAAGATCAAAAGATTCACGCTTAGTTTCCTAGATACATAGCACAGTAAAACCACTAGTATCAATCGCATTCCTAATAGCAAAAAGCTTAGCATCAGAGTTGATGCCTCTGATGTTCCACGAGAGCACATTCGACGATTTATTCATAAGCAGGGGAGGCTTCAGTCGTCCGCTTCCGCAGACGAGCGCTGGTCATCCAGCAGCTTCTCGCGGGAGAGGATCTCCTAAGCAATTCTGCAGCGGCTCCCCATCCGCTGAAGATCTTCAATTGATGTTGGAGGAGGGCCATCAGTATCCACCACCTGCACGGGAGCAGCAGCCAAAGAAACAGCTGTAACAAAAGAGGACTCCCGTCGTTTCACCCGTGACTTGGCGCGTCTGGTGTTCGAAACCTGATTGATCTTGAAACCATCATACTTGTTAGATCTAGTACTTCGTCTGACAGCAGTGGTGTCCAGAGGCACTATCACATTGCAGGGTTGCGGGGCATTAAACAGAGAAGATGCAATCACCTAAAGTGCATTATGTTGGTCTAACAGAGGCACTGACGACTGAACATCTGCAGAGACGAGCTGAGTGATCGCCTTGAGACCAGGAGAACGAGCAGCCACTTCCCAGTCCGCATCAGGTAGATCAACCCTAGGCTCATGAATCAAGAGAGAGGTGGGAACGATAGAAGCTCCCAACTGGAAGGTAGCACTGAAGAGCATGGACAGGACATCAAGTTCAGGTGACATATTTTCAATCCAAGCTGCAGCCGCACTATTGAGATAATTCTGAATGAGTTTGAAAGGGTTCAAAGGCAGCATGACAGGCGCATGATGTTGGAGGGTGATAGCCGGTGTGTAGATGCGTTTAAGCATCCCTCCGATCCAAAGCAGCAGCTCATTGTCAAAGGCAACCAGAAAATTAACAGAATTCCCTCTGGCTCTGACAAATGCCAGCCTAGGAGTCGGATTTCCATTCACAAAACCGTCAGCCAATGCTTCGACCGCCTGAAACTCAGAGTCAGAGGACCAAATATCAGACAAGTTATCATGTACATTATGCTCCGGGTCAACTCCATCCATCAAAGATGGTCCATCATACTGGAAGAATGTTCTGAAGCTAAACCCTGTGTACGGTGGAGGGACCACCGGCCACAAACCCCAACCATTATTCTAAACTTGGTCCTGAGCAGGTTCAGGGGCGTTCCATGCTACCGCATTCAGAGCATCTTGAGTAGCCATCTCATCAATTCTTGCCTGCTGCATGAGGGTGTAGTAAGGAAGCTAGTAGGGATGTGGTGATGCATTAAGAAGCAGTGGATTATCCTCATTGCCAACTAAAGTGGGGATGGTATTCCTGCCATTCAAAACATAAACAGGCACTAACCAAGAACGGGAAAGACCCAGCATCAAACCTACCCTGGTAACCAAAAGACTGTGTGGCACCTCAACAACATCTTTGATTTGACATTTAACCAGAACTCTAGCTTTGTTCTGACCCGGACATGGCCAGACCAGAAGTTTTCCGAAGTTGGAGACAGCCTTATGAATGTAATGTTCAGTATGATAATCCATTGGAAAAGCAAGAAACATGACCCAAACCTCATATTCAAAAGCAGGCATGCGCATATTGATACTCTTATCATGAGGAACTAGAGAGAAGGTGGAACCTTCAGTCAAAGCATGAGGCCCCTCTCTAATAGCAGCATCTCTACACTCCATATCCGCAAAAACCACACATCCGATGCCCAGCGGGTAGATAAAATCATCTACCAGATCATACTCTAAATCTCCAGTAATAATGCAATAGACCTCGGCTAACCAGAGCTCCTTCTGATGATCTGGGACTGGAGGATGGACAGAGACAATGGCGTACCTGTCATGGTTCAGAGGCGGATCATCCACCACCATGACATGGCGCTGGACTCGGTGAGCAGGGCCACGATTGAAGGTCGATCCGTCCGGAGCGAAGGAAAACGGGCGCACCGGGAAGTTCACCATAGTTAGGGATGCCGGTGGCTGAACTGGCTGGGTGGAGTTCGTCGGAGGAGGAACATGGGTTTTCTTGCTCAGGGACGAAGGCGAGGAGAACCGAGGCGATGAAGGCGTGGTTGTTTTAGTTAGATTTTCTTATTCTGTGAGTTCAACCTTGTCATTACACCACTCCTTATTCTGTGAGATCAACCTTGTCATTACAAAGTGCTTTATTCACATATGTTTATGCATTCAAGTTTCTGTAGAGCTTTTGAATTAGCAGTATTACTTCTGTATGTACTATGCTGCACCAGAGTTTCGTTATTGTGCCATCTACTAGTTAATATAATAACTTGCAAAGCTTCAAAGTGACATGTGTCTTTGGATTATATGCTGGACATATGTACCAATATCTGTCAGTTGTTGATAATTTTCTGGAAATAGTGTGTGCTGGTATGGAGTATTGTATGAAGTTGAGATAATCTAGAGTATGTTAGCTATCTTACTGCAGTTGCATAACTATACTTTTTCTCATGCTCACGCGGATAACATAATAAGCACTACTGATGTGGCCAAGAATGCTACTACTCCAAGTGGGTAGTACCTGTTTCATGGTCGGTTCTCTAACTTGGAGGTGTTATCTAGGCAAAAACAAAAGTAAATTACGGCACCATACCTGGTGATCTGCCACAGCTATGCACTGATGAAACTGTTTGCTTGCTTCTGTACCATGCTTGCTTCTGTAATTGGCTCTTGTATAGTTTTGAATTGGTCCAGCAGATCTGAATTTGGAGTGCTTTTTGTACTGCAGCCAGTGCCTCAGCGCTATATGTTAGTGGCAGGCTGTTCGTCTGCTTTCTGCTTCTCTGCTGGTAGCTTATAAGAATACAATGCTAACTGAATGTACTTTTGCATTCTTACTATATCTACTTCTGCCACAATCATTCTTATACCAGCTTATTTATCATAGCTAAATAATAAACTGTAGAGGCAATTTTGCAGCCTGTCAATGCCACCAGGATAATAATGACCCTTGCCCCGTTAACTTATAGTACTTCTGCTCTACTTTGCTCCTCAAGGTACCCTCATCTTCGATTTCTTCCCTTCAACTCTCTGATGCTGCTTTCCTTCCTCATGCAGGCACACCCCGATGCTCCTCGGTCCATGTTGGTGGTTGGTCGTGCAGGCTTTGCCAACCTGCTCTGGAAGCAGCTCGACCACCATGATGATACCGGCTTCGACCCGACGCTCTTCCGTGTGGACGCCTACGGGAACATCCTCTACCTCCACGCCGACTCCGCCTCTCCCCTCTTATGCGACGTCCACCACTGGTTCCCCTGCGCAGATGACATGGAGGACGCCGTCTTCGTCCTCCTGCCCCAACGCCATGGAGGACGACATCTTTGTCCTCCTGCCCCGACGCCATGGAGGATGCCCCTCCACCACTACTCTGACGCCATCCAGGTCTTCTTACCTTCAGTTTCTTCTTATTCTTCCCTTACCCTCCATTCCCTTGATTGAGATGTTATGTGGTTTCCTGCCATGAATGAGCAGTTGTAGCCGGATGGATGTAGGACGACCGACCATGGATGAGCAGCAGCAGCACCCCCATGGTGAGCCCCTCCACCCCTTTGTTCCCCTCTGCTTTATGTGATGCTAGAGTTTTTCCTCGGTTCCATGGCTGATTACTTGCTGGCCATCGCGTCGAGGACCGAGTGTTCGAGCTGATTTGTGTTGTTGGTGGTCATCTAGCTACTGATTTGCTGCTGCAAGTTAGAATGCCTACTGTTCTGTGCTGTAGAAGACTAGTAAATTATCTAGTTTGCATCCCTTTGATGCCATGTATGCTACTGATTTGTTGCAGGTAATTAGAATGTTGTAGGTTCGGTACTAATGTGGCATAATCCATTGGAATAAACTAGATGGGAATATATGGTAGGTTTAGTACAAACATGGCTCCATTGGAATTTTTGTTTCCAATGGGACAATCAGAATGTTGTAGGTTTAGTACTTCACGCCATGGAAGGTTGTTAATGTTCTATCCTTCCTCTTCTGGTCTGCCGGAAACTAGAGTTCATGTCTGTACATAGCTCACTGCGGCACTGAATCACAAATAGTCAATTACACAATGCACATAATCATGCCAGGTTACTAGTATATAGATCACTTGCTAGTACACGCCAGTAGTCAATTACACAGGTTCTCCTCGGCTAGAACAAGCACTGAAGTACACAATGCATCACTGAACAAAGTTCAATTTATACTGATAAATTAGCACAATAGTATTACACTCACTACAGTCTGCATTTTATCTGTACTATTAAATTTTGCTTATAGATTCAGTTTATAATGATACGCTTGTGCAGTACAGTCTTTGACTTATGTTTATATAGTAAAATGTTGTTTATATATCTAGCTTGTACTGATAAACTTGCACGGTCTCTACATGTTTATACTGTTAAATTTTGTTCTATAACTTCAGCTTTTACTGATAAAATTGCACATATCACAGTACAGTCTCTCCCATCTGTTATACTAATAATTGTTGTTTAGTTCTAATTCCTTTTCCACTGCACAATTGTATAGATGCAGTCCCACTCACAAGGGAGGCACACATGCAGCATGGCTTCTGCCACGGTGGCTAGATGCTGTACAGCAGTACTGGTGTGTGTCCTGATTTACATGCTCACCGTTGTACATGTTGCTTTCTGTTTGGAGTCTGATGTAAGTGATACTGAG
>NC_041385.1:620428973-620431813 GCF_002162155.2 Triticum dicoccoides
TTGGTCCTGGGAATTGCATGCATTGTCTATTTTTAGAGTTGTTGTGTATGTGAAAGATTCCATGTTCACTACATGCTAAATCTTTAACTCCTGGATATTCCATGTTCACCGAATGTTTACTATCCCTATTACTGCAACTTGGTTTTACCTTGTCCAGTCAATGATTGTTACCTGTTTGCATCTGAGTTTGCATAATATTGGAGGAACATGTTTAATTGGCCTGTGCATTTGGCAGATATAGTAGTGTTCATTCTGCTACTAGCATCCTGTTTTATTTATATTTTTCTTCTAGCTCAGAATTATTTATTTTAGATCTTTTTGCATGATGTGTCATATATATGACTAGTACTACTATTTCTGCATGTTTATATGTTTGTGCATTGACTAGCTTAGCTAGCACAGTAGTGTTTTGTTGAAATTTGAGGCATATCTTTGTCCAAAAGTGTCTTTGTTTCCATGCAGTGTGCTTTGAAACGTAGGGCGAATCATGTGGAGGAGTAGGGCGAATCAGACATTGTCTCGCTTGTGCCGCTGTGGTAAAAACAGAGCATCACTCTTACTTGATGTGCATGTATTCATACGGCAAAATGATTGAGATCTGTTTGATTTGTCTCTTCTCTGTGTAGATAACATGTTGAATACTGTCTCATGTACATAGAAATTTCTGGTTGACGTGCAGTGTTTCAACCAAGGCAGAAAAATCAGTTTGATGTATGGATGCTTCATGCGGTGGTAGCTAATGATCTCTGTACTGATGATAGTTTTGTGGTAAGTGTACTGTGGTAGAATGCAGATGTTGATTATTTCCTCACCCAAGAGATAGCAATGAAGTCCATTGCACTGTTAGGAAATTCCCTTTGTTCCATAATTGTATTGTTATATATTCCCCCTATTCCTGTGTAAGGAAATGTATTCCTGAGATGATCTATTGTGTTATGTAATCTGGGGAGATGTTTTATGTGATGTGATGAATGATTCGAATTCGACCTGGAGTTTTCCTGATTCGAATACAAAATAATGTTGGATGTATGTGTGTAACTGGGCTAAAGAGGTCTTGGGCCCAAACAAATCTCAACATCAAAAGGCTGGGCCAAACATTATCTTTCAGAAGGTTGAGTTCTAGTACACGACAAATAACTAAGCTAAAAAAGGCCACGCCCAAACAAGCACTTCACCATTTCAAATATGAAAAAAAAGAAAAAGAAATGCGTAGTAAAAGGTTGAGGCCCAAAAAACTAGACGAAGCTCAAAAAATAAAAAGGCCAAATTGTTGGGCTTGGCCCATGTAGCGGATCAAAATCAATAAGAAAAAAATATAAAAAGGCTGAATTGTTGGGCTCGGCCCATGTAAAACACCAAATTGGACCGGGCTGAATCTTATCACTGACCTTTTTAATTGGTCGCAAATTTGCCACGTCAGATTGTCACATTGGATCCGACGTGGCCTGGGCAGACAGCTAGTGACCAAAACAAAAGGTCATGGGTTCAACGACCTTTTGTTTTGGTCGTAAACGTCTACGACCTTATCCCGAAGAAGGTCATTAATTTCAGTTTACGACCGCCAGCTTTTGACCTTGTGTTTTTGGTCACAAAAAGGTCACAAATGAAAAACAATGACCATTCAGTGACCAATAGTCAAGGTCACAAGTTGACATATTTCTTGTAGTGTGCAGTTCAAATTTGACCTGCTTCCTATTGAATCGGCGGGAATTTGTATTTTTCACCACAGGTGGATTAAAAAACTTTTGACACCCAACCATTTTGTCAATTGTGCATGAAATATGACCTCGTATTTTAGAAAATTGATTTGGTCAAATTTTGCAACAAATATATGGTAGGTCCTTCACAAAAAAAACTCATTTCGGACACTCGGAAAATGGAAAATGTATTTTCCATGAAAACAAAATGAAAACTCCCTTAGGCAACATTGTTTGGAATTCCAAGATGCACCCTGGTGCATAATATGAGATCATTTGAACAAACTATGCCATGAATGTGGCCATAAGATTGATCATTTGGCTTGAAAGGCATGAATCTTCACGCACGATAGGGCATTTCTGAGAACACTTTTTTAAAATAATTGTCATATTACAAGTTTATTATTTTTCCCGGAAACTTGGTCACATACAATGACACAATGCAAAGGTTTTCAAATTTTTTGATTTTTTTGATTTTTTATGCCCGTTTCAAAATGCGGTCAAAACGACGGGCTTGACCGTTCCTAGCTAGTGGTTGAATCTTGGAAAACTATTGATGTTTCCCTTATTAAATAGATACTTATGTACGTAGAAATGATTTTTGGAAAAATAAAGAGCAAACTATGAGGTAGCTACAGTTCAAATTTGATTCGCTTCCTACTAAATCGGCGGGAATTTGTCTTTTCACCAGAGGTGGATCAAAATTTTGACAGCCAACCATTTTGTCAATTGTGCATTAAATATGGCCTAGTATTTTATAAAATTGATTTGGTCCAATTTTGCAACTAATATATGGTAGGTCCTTCACAAAAAAAACTCATTTCAGGCACTCGGAAAATAGAAAATTTATTACGACCATTTTAGATGGTCATAACGTCATCAAAGCCTGCACTTCGTTTTGATTTGTCTATGGGCATGTCACGCGGATCAGCATTAGAGACCGTCGGATACTGCGAGATCCAACGGCCCACACCCCTCATCCTCTCCCCACCCACACCCACCCGAAAGCAGCTCCCCTCACCTACACCACATGTCGTTGAGGACACTGACATGTGGGCCTAATTCCTCATGGGCCCACCTGTTAGTGGCCGAATGCCACCACTCACCCACCACACACCACTCCTCCCCCCTCTCCCCCTTTCC
>NC_041385.1:620431925-620435393 GCF_002162155.2 Triticum dicoccoides
CCCCTCTCCCTCCTTTGGACCGCCGGCGCCACCTACGGCGGCCGATCCCGCCGCGACCTCCCCTCCCCTCCCACCTCAAGCAGCTCCTCCTTGCCTTCATGGATGACCACCTTCTCCCGCCGTTCGTGCCCACGTGCATGCTCCTCATCACCTGCAACTGTTGTTGTAGTAATCTGTGAGCCACGAGGACTCAGCAATCCCATTACCATGGGTATCAAGACTAGCAAAGCTTAATGGGAAAGGAAGGGGTAAAGTGGTGAGGTTGCAGCAGCGACTAAGCATATATGGTGGCTAACCAACGCGAATGAGAGCGAGAAGAGAAACAAGCGGAACGTTCGTGAAGCTAGCAATGATCAAGAGGTGATCCTGAACACCTACTTACGTCAGACATAACACAGAAACCGTGTTCACTTCCCGGACTCCGCCGAGAAGAGACCATCACAGCTACACATGCGGTTGATGCGTTTTAATTCGGATCTGGTGTCAAGTTATCTATAATCGGACATTAACAAATTCTCATCTGCCACATAACCGCGGGCACGGCTCTCGAAAGTTTATACCCTGCAGGGGTGTCCCAACTTAGCCCATGAAAAGCTCTCGCGATCAACGAAGTAATAGACCTTCTCCCAGGAAGACCCGATCAGTCTCGGAATCCTGGTTTTCAAGACATTTCGACAATGGTAAAACAAGACCAGCAAAGCCGCCCGATGCGCCGACAATCCCTATAGGAGCTGCACATATCTCGTTCTCAGGGCAACACCGGATGAGACTAGCTACGAGTAAAACTAGACTTCGAGTTTCCCCGAGGTGGCCTCGCAGGCAGCTCAGTTCGGACCAACACTTAGACAAGCACTGGCCCGGGGGGGCTAAAATAAAGATGACCCTTGGGTTGGACGACCCAAGGGAAGGGTATAGGTGGTGGTGAGGCAAATGGTAAAACCAAGGTTGGGCCTTGCTGGACAAGTTTTATTCAAAGCGAACTGTCAGGGGGGTCCCATAAATCACCCGACCGCGTAAGGAACGCAAAATCCGGGAACATAACACCGGTATGACGGAAACTAGGGCGGCAAGAGTGGAACAAAACACCAGGCATAAGGCCGAGCCTTCCACCCTTTACCAAATATATAGATGCATTAATAATATAAGATATATTGTGATATCCCAACCAAAATCCTATCCACCATGGAGAAATCTTCAACTTTACCTGCAACTAGCAACGCTATAAGAAGGACTGAGCAAAAGATAGCCAAACAATGGTTTGCTAGGAATGGTGCCAAAGGTTAGAGGTTCATGGCAATTTGGGAGGCTTGAGGAGCAAAAGATAGGTAACGCAGCATAGCGATAGAACGAAGCAACTAGCATAGCAATTATAGTAGTGAGATCCAGGGTAGCGGTCATCTTGCCTGAAATCCCGCAAGGAAGAAGAACGAGTCCATGAAGAAGACGAACGGATGGAGCCGAACCAACCGTAGACGAACGAATCCTCACGATCGCAACGAAACAGGAACTAAGAAGAAGAAGCACACAACATAGGTAAACACACCACACATGAACAAGGCATGATGCACAACAAGCATGATGCATGACAAAGCTACATGAAGCTACTCATGGCAAGAGATGATGCAAACAAGAACAACACATCAAGGCAAGTTTAAATGAGGCCGGGAACAACATATAACAATTCCGGTAAGTCCTCATATGCATATTTCGAAATTGGTCCAGAACTGAATAAACCTTATGTTCAAGTTGTTAAACATCAAGTTAAGATGCACCAAGATGATCTACACGAGATTCTAGTCAGGTTACATATAAAGTTCATTAGATTCGGAGCTACGGCCTAGAAGATATGAGCAAAACAAGTTAAGCATGGCATTGATGCAAAATGCACCCAAACATCAAGCAAACACCTCAAAACAAGGATGCAACATGATAATATGAAACTACATGCAAAATCAAGCAAGTTTCATATAGAGCACACTCAAAACGGAGCAACGGTGCAACACATACACTCTATACAAGACATAACACCAATCTGTCCAAAACAGCAACTAGGCATATTGCAAGCATCAAAACAATAAGCTACAGCACCCCAACATAATAACAAAAGGCATGGGCTTGAAGTACAGGTAAAACTAACAAAACATGAACACTGAGCTATCTCTAGAAATCACTAGAACATGCTCCAAAACACATGGTAAGATTGCAAATAATAACAGTTTCAGACTTTAGCAGAAATAACATCAGGTTGCAATGTTTAGAGCCAGCAAACAACATGTTACAGGAGCATATCATGGAAAACAAAGGCATGGCATGAATCTACTAATTGCATAGATCAAAAGACCCTTACTGACCATGAGCCAAAAAGGCACAGAAAATATGATGGCACCCATGTAAACATGGCAAGTTATATGACAGATTCAAACATGGCAGGAACAACAATAAGTAGGCATGTTCGTGAGCTTGAATCACTCACCAAAGAGCAATACATGGCATGGCAAGGCAACCAATAGTAAGAAGACATGTTTCTGAAGCTAAGCATGGCAAGAGCAAGGTCATAGGATGCATGGATCACTAGCAAAACACATGGGAACAAGTGAACTTAATGTTAACAGGCTGACAGCAACATTATCAAGCAACTTTGGAGCAAGATATGAACAACCGGCAGCAAGCTATAAATGCAACCAAGGGCATGAATGGATAAAGCATGACATGTAGATCAAAACATGTTTATAGGACATCTCCAGATTATGCATAGAATGATTAGTAGAAGCATGTTAACATAGCAACAAAATATAACAGAATCTGCCAGGAAAACAGCAACAGCAAGTACCCTCCTTAACAAGCTCGATGCACTCACTACAAGCATCACAAAAATACATGGTTGGCACCACTGGAAAGATGGCATGGCATAGATCAACATACATGTAGACATCAACCTCATAGGATGCACACATAAAACATGGCAAAAATGACAAATGAGCATGTTATAACAGTTTCAGCTGATTAGCAGCAACATGCACTCTTCCAACAGCATTTCGGGCATCAAGATGAGCTCAAATGAAAATGATGCAGTCGAATGAAATGAATTACTCGTCGAGACGAACAATTTTACATATTATACGCATGAAACGGAGCTACAGATGCAGAGATATGATGTGATGAACATGGCATGATTATGTAAGAAATCTGGGACTTAGAGAAATATTCAACCACGCGGGAAAAGTCAACCGTGGCGGATCTCGCCGGAGTTCTCGCCGGAGAGCGGCCGGGGAAGGTCGGAGGAGGCGGCCCCGGCCCGGATCTCGCCAGATCCGGCCGATGGCGAGCAGCAGAAGCGGCGGAGCCGACGAGGCGAAGTCGGGCGGCCGGCGAGGAGGCGCTCCGGCGCGGCGGAGGGAACGCGCCGGCGGGGATGGGTCGCCGGAGGGCGGCGGGCGCGGCACCGCCTCGGGCCGTGGGCGAGCGGGC
>NC_041385.1:620435837-620445060 GCF_002162155.2 Triticum dicoccoides
GACCCGGGCCCCGATGGGCTTCGGCGGGCCCCGCGCGGGCTCGGACGGGCCGGCGGCGGCGGGAGGAGAGAGAGGCCGGCGGAGTACACGTGGCGGCACGGGATTGGACCGGGCGCGGCGGCGGACTTGTCCGGCCGTCGCGGACGCGTCCGGTGGCGGCGGAGGGCGATTTTTAGGGTTTCGGGAGGAATCATCCGTGAATTTTGGGGGGAGGCACATATATATAGGTAGAGGGAGCTAGGAGAGTCCAAATGAGGAGCGGTTTTCGGCCACGCGATCGTGATCGAACGACCGAGAGCATGGAGAGGAGTTGGCTGGGTTTTGGGCCACTTTGGAAGGGGTGTTGGGATGCAACTCAAAGAGTCTTTTACGGTTACCCGGTTAACCGTTGGAGTATCAAACGACCTCCAAATGACACGAAACTTGACAGGCGGTCTACCAGTGGTATACCAAGGCCGCTTGGCAAAACCTCGGTCCATTCCGAGACCGTTTAACACCCGCACACGAAAAGAGGCAAAAAGGGGACGCCGGATGACATAGGAGTGCCGGATTGCAAAACGGACAACGGGGAAAATGCTCGGATGCATGAGACGAACACGTATGCAAAATGAAATGCACATGATGACATGATATGAAATGCATATGACGACATGGCAAAGTGCAACACGCAAGCAAATGACATGGCAATGACAGCGAATAACTGGCAGACACCTGGCGCATCGAATCCGGGGCGCTACAAGTGTACTACTTGTCAATTCTAGCTTCATTGGTGTTTTTTAGATCCTATTCTAATTAATGTATATAGTTCAAGCCCTTGTCTCTATCTAAATGTGTGCACTGAAGTTCAGTTGCCTTTTGAAAAAATATTGCATTTTTTGTTTCTCAAATACAAAATAGCTTGCTCATTTCAGCTATGGCATCCCTACCGTTAGGTTTCGTATTGTTTCTCTGTTATCTTGTATGAGAGTATCTCATTTTAACTAGCTGGAGAACAAAAAGGATGGTACTAACTCAATTTGTGTTATCATTCTAAATAACTATCCTTTTCTTAAATGGTCTGTTCATAATATATTTGCCCCAGTTTTTTTGATTCTTCTCTACTGATTCATGTAACAGGGCAACCGAGGAAGGCATGTTGTCTGTTTTCTTGAAGGGCGTTTTGTTCATTCCCAGCCCTAACTATGGTTGTCCAGCTAGTTCGGCATGTTGTTCATCTGACTATGGTAGTCCAACGAGTTTGGCATGTTGTGAGTTTGGCATGTTCATGACGGGAGCAGGTTCCAGTTTGTGATTCTTGTAAAGCTTGCAAAGTACTGTATTACACTTGTAGTCATTACTATGATTGCCACTGTATTACACTTGCAAGGATCTGGTTGGTCTCATTTGAAGTATCATGTGTGTTTTCTGTGTGTGCAAATTTAAATACTAGTTGAAATATGAAGACTATGAGCCTAATAGATGGGAGCCACTTACCAAAACATGACAAATGGGACCTAGTTACCAGAACCCGACAACAGGGACCCACCTGGCCAATTTTATAAAAAACAAAAAATGGAACTGCTGAGACAAAAAGGCGTGGCCCAAAAATAAAAAGGCTACAATGTTGGGCTTGGCCCATGAAGTCAACCAAAAATTAACAGGAAAAAAATATAGAAAGGCTGAATTGTTGGGCTCGGCCCATGTAGAACACCGAATTGGACCGGGCTGATTCTTATCGATGACCTTTTCAATTGGTCGCAATTTTGCCACGTCAGATTGCCACGTCGGATTCGACGTGGCCTAGGCAGAGAGCTAGCGACCAAAACAGAAGGTCATAGAATCAATGTCCTTTTGTTTTGGTCATGGAATTCCACGACCTTCTCATAGAGAAGGTCATTAATTTCAGTTTACGACCGCTAGCTTTTGACCTTCTGTTTTTGGTCACAAAAAGGTCGCAAATGAAAAACAATGACCTTTCAGTGACCAATAGTGATGGTTACAAGTTGACATATTTCTTGTAGTGTTACCGACATTGTACGTTAATACTACAAACTTAAAGTACTACTAGTAATTTGCTCTAATACTACAAACTTAAACTACTTCTCAGATGCTGCCATCGGGGCATGCTGGCGAGACGCCGGTGTTCTCCTTCCCGGCCTTGTAGGCGGCAGCCAACCAAGCTTCGATCTCCACCAAGCTATCCTCACCACGGCGTGCAGCCTCTTCTTTCTTGCGGCGACGAGACTCACTTTTCTTGATTGCTTTCTGCATTTTTTGATCCTCCTATGCGACTTTGGCCGCCACTAGATCCACCGCCCATTCGGCAATGGCAGCCTCAAAGTCCGCCCACATAACTGTGTGGCCGCTGGCGCCGATGAACTCGGCGCGGCGAGATGCCATCGCTTCCTTACCATGTGTGCGGTCGCGGGCGGCGAGGAACGCGGTGCGGCGGGATGCCATCGCTTCCTTACCAGTTACTGTGCGCCACAGTGCCATGAACGACGCTTGGAGAGAGCTCTGGGACGGAGGGGTCGGGAAGCCATACAGTGCGGTGGTTTTTAAGAGCTCAACGACAAATGACAAAGGAAATTTGGCTGCCCTTACAATTATCTCGTTCATTATCGCAAAAGGTTCCTTCATTATCGCAAACGGTTCATCTCGGTCGCTTCCATAAATAGTGTGCGCTGAGGCAATTGTGTGTTGCGTTATGATTGGCCGGAAGCCCAGCCACGCGGATCACGCACGTGCACCATAGGATGCCCCGCGATCGAACGACAATCCACGTCCCTCACATCACATTCGTGTAGCTGTAGCTGGATTGGATTTATATGCACCAAATGCCTAGAAAATGCACATAATCCCTTAAGTATAGTAAATGAGCCCGAAAAAATGCCATATTTGAACACGGTGATTTGCAGGGTGTATCTTCTTCGTAGAAAGAAACCCAGAGCAAAGAACAAAAAAATGTATTCCCCTTAAATTTTGGTGATTACCCTCTCGAAAGCATGGAACTTCCCCGGCGATGGTTCGATTTATGAAGGCGTGCATGACGACATAAGCCAAACCTTCTCAAATTTTCACCAGGGCATGGTGAGGTCATACCATGGCACCATGCCAGGCGTCATGTTTTTCAATCATTTATTTCATTTTTTCTATAGTTGAAAACCCTATACACAAACGTTTGTGGTTGACTATTGCCATTCCTTGTAAAAGGCATGAGAATTTACTAAATGACACGAGCATTGTTTTCTAGACCGTTCTTGTGCACCCTTTCATGCACCGATTGTTTGAACTTGAATTATGTGCATTAATGCCTAGAAAATGCACATAACCCCTAAATATGGTAAACGAACCCGGAAAAGTGTCAAATTTGAACGTGGTGATTTGCAGGGTGTACATTCATCGTAGAAAAAAACTCATGGACAAAGGACAAAGGAAATTTGGATCCCACTTCAAACTTGGTGATTTCCCTCTCGAAACCACGAAACTTCCTCGGTGATGGTTCTATTTATGAAAGGTGTGCATGACGACATAAGGAAAACATTCTCAAATTTTTACCAGGGCATGGTGAGACTATACCATGGCACCGCGCCAGGCGTCTTGTTTTTCAAGCATTTATTTCATTCTTTGTGTAGTTGTTAACCCAGTAAACGACATGTTTATGGTTCACTATTTCCACACGTTTCCTCGAAATATCTGTCCATTCCTTTTAAAAGGCATGAGAATTTACTAAATGGCACGAGGATGGTTTTCCAGACCGTTCTTGTGCACATTTTCATGCATCGATTGCTCGAATTTGAATTATGTGCATTAATGCCTAGAGAATGCAAATAATCCCCTAAATATGGTACATAATCCCGGAAAAGTGTAAAATTTGAACATCGTGATTGCAGGGTGTATGTTCATCGTAGAAAAGAACTCATGGACAAAGGACAAAGGAAATTTGGATCCCCCTTCAATCTTGGTGATTTCCCCCTCGAAACCATGTAACTTCCTCGGTGATGGTTCGATTTATGAAAGGCGTGCATGACGACATAAGGTAAACATTCTCAATTGTTTACCAGGGCACTATGAGGCTATACCATGGCACCACACCAAGCATCATGTTTTCCAAGCATGTATTTCATTTTTGTATAGTTGTTAACCCAGTAAATGAGACATTTATGGTTGACTATTGCCACACATTTCCTTGAAATATATGCCCATTCCTTGTAAAAGGCATGAGAATGTACTAAATAGCACGAGGATGGTTTTCCAGACCATTCTTGTGCACCTTTTCATGCACCGATTGTTCGAATTTGAACTATGTGCATTAATGCCTAGAAAATGCAAATAATCCCCTAAATATGGTAAATGAGCCCAGAAAAATGTCAAATTTGAACACATTGCATCTGAGGCAGTATGTTGATCATTGAAAAAAACAAAATGCCAAACTAGGACAGAAATTTGGATTGACCTTCAATCTTGGTGATTTCCCTCTCGAAAGCATGGAACTTCCTCGGTGATGGTTCGATTTGTGAAGGGTGTGCATGACGACATTAATCAAACCTTCTCAGCTTATAACCAGGGCACGGTGAGGCCATACCATGATGGCACCATGCCAGGCGTCATGTTTTTTAAGCATGTATTTCAATTTTCAATAGTTGCTAACCCAGTAAATGACGCGTTTTGGTTGACTATTGCCACACATCCCCTTGAAATCTCTGCCAGTTCCCTGTAAAAGGATTGAGAATTTACTAAATACCATGAGTATGGTTTTTTAGACCGTTCGGGTGCACCTTTTCATGCACCGATTGTTTGAATTTGAATTATGTCAATTAATGTCAAGAAAATGTAAATAATCCCCTAATATGGTAAATGACACCAGAAAATGCCAAATCTGAGGACGTTGCATTTGAGGGGGTATGTTGATTGTAGAAAAAACTGAATGGCAAGCTAGTAAGGAAATTTGGATAACCGGCCCCTTCAATCTTGCTGATTCCCCTCGAAACCATGAAATCTCCTAGGTGATGGTTCGATTTATGAATGGCGTGCATGACAACATAAGACAAACATTCTCAATTTTTACCAGGGCATGGTGAGGCCACACATTTCCCTTAAATATCAGACCATTCCTTGTAAAAGGCATGAGCAATTACTGACTAGCACTACCATGGTTTTCCAGACCATTCTTGTGCAGCTTTTCCGATTGTTTGAATGTGAATCATGTGCCTTAATGCCTAGAAAATGCACATAATCCCCTAAATATTGTAAATGAACCCAGAAAAGCGCCAAATTTGAACATGGTGATTAGCTGGGTTTATGTTCATCGTAGAAAAAACTCATGGACAAAGGACAGAGGAAATTTGGATTCCCATTCAATCTCGGTGATTTACTATCGCACACGATTCATCTCTGTCGCATCTGCGACCCGTGTGTGTTCACTCACACATGCAAAAGGAAAAAGGAAACCCTCGCCCCCTTCGTCCCCACCCACTTGCTGTGGACTCCTCTGCAACTCTGCACCTCATCAACTTCTTTCGCGGCAGCCACCCTAAGCTTGAGGGCACTGTTGTCGGCAGGCAGATGTCGCGCTCCAAACGGCACGGTATTTCGCCCCTATCGCTTTCCGCCACCTATCTGCACCGACATTCTAGACTCTGGTCGTCTGGGGTTTTCTGCGGGATTGGCCCGGGGATTTTTCACATGGGGAAGGTAATCAACTTAGTGAAACATTCACTCATCTCTTATCGCAGTCTGTTCGTCGCTATTAATCAACCGGCGGAAATCATCATGGAATCATTTTTGTTCTAGCTGATTTGTGGGTGTTCACTCATGTGTCCATAGTGTGAGCACGAATCGGGAAAGTGTGGTCGCCGCCATTCGGAAACAAAGTTCTATCTCACCATTCCGTATGACTTCAGGGAGCACTCGGTATATTCAATCTCTACCTACCACGGTCGGCATGGCCTAAATATGTGTGACGCCCCCGAGTCAATCGTACACTAATCATACACGCAAATGTGTACGATCAAGATCAGGGACTCACGGGAAGATATCACAACACAACTCTAGACACAAATCAAAAATAATACAAGCTTTATATTACAAGCCAGGGGCCTCGAGGGCTCGAATACATAGCTCGATACATAAGAGTCAGCGGAAGCAACAATATCTGAGTACAGACATAAGTTAAACAAGGATGCCTTAAGAAGGCTAGCACAAAAGCAACACGATAGAAGAGGCAAGGCCTCCTTCCTGGGACCTCCTAACCACTCCGGGTTGTCGGCGGTCTCCACGTAGTAGCATCCATCGGCGGCGGCATCTGGCTCCAAGGATCCACCATCTGGTTGCGTCAACCAGAAAGAAGAAGGAAGGGGAAAATGGGGTAGCAAAGCAACCGTGAGTACTCATCCAATGTACTCACAAGCATCAGATCTATGCTAAGTATGCATTGGTATCAAATGGAAGTGTTGTATCTGTGGACTGAACTGTAGAATGCCAGAATAGAGTGGAAGGCCTAGCCTAACGAAGACTAGGATCTTCAAGCAGCTCCAAGCATCTTGCAGCATGTAGAAGAGTAAAGAATAGCAGTTTAATTAACAAGCATGTTGTAACAACAACGCCCAGAGATCCTTCCTCGACTCCCTGCGAGAAAGCAATCTCGGAGCCACATATCCATCACATATCTCATGTATCCATTTCTAGTTATATAAGATCAGGATATAAGTCTGAACGTCCATTACCATGGACACGCTATTCGAATATATATCTTCCTTGTAGGGGTGCACCACGTTACCCAACACGCTCGATCACTCTGGCGAGACACACCTTTCTAGGGTCAATGGCCGGTCTCGGAAGATCAACATGTCGCAGCCCTACCTAGGCTCAGCAGAGAGGTCCCCGCCGATCTACATCCTAAGCACTCCGGGGTCTTGGGCCCATCGCCCGCAGCAGTCCGTGTCATTGCGAGTAGGGTGATACCAGCACCACCTCGGATGTCCAGCACGATCCGACCGTGCCACACTACTGAACTGGACGTCTGACAAAGCTTCGGCTGATACCACGACGTCGAGGCCCATATCTATTCTCGCGTGGTGGTTAGTGCGTAAAGGCCAGAGGCCAACTCAGAACAAATACCCAACCCTGTTAGTGCATTGGGGGCTTGCGGAAACGAGCAGAGACCCACGATAAGGTGACCCCGTCGCCCCGTCTCATGGACTTACGGCAAGGGCCCAGACCGCCCGGCCGTGCCACGTGGAAAACTCGCGGGTGTTCTACGGGCCCGCCCGACTTTCACATCAACTCGCGGGTACCCCTCAGGGCAGACCCGACTTCAACAATGGTCTCAAGTAAAGTCAAGGTAATCGTGTGTCCAAACATCAAGGGGAAAACCCAAGGAATCACCCACGGAGGATTCCATTCAATGTAATAATCAAGGTGAACGTAAGAGGGACCACCCTCGAGGTTCACACTTGAGGTGTTGAACGACAGAGCCGTATCGGGAATGGTAAAAGAGGAAATCACCCTCGATGACCACGACCGAATAGCTACACTACAGAATTATCATCAGGAGTGCGTTATGAGGGATCACCCTCGGCACTCGATAGTAGCTCTGCAGGGTCGAGCAACAAAAGGGGCGTTATGTGATGTGAGGTATCAGGCTCTGGTCGTCGATCATGTCGGTCGAGGCGTCGATGATGAGGCAGGGGCAACAAGGACAAGTGGGGGTCACTGATGGATCACTAACCAACCTATACTAAGTAGTTTAGGATAAGCAGGTAGGTAACAATAAGCAGGTACAAAAGCAGGCTATGCATCAGAATATGAGAAAACTAGCAAATTTGAATGCAAGCATGAGAGTATAGATTGGGCAATATCGGGATGATCAAAGGGGGGGCTTGCCTGGTTGCTCAGGTGAGAAGGAGGGTCGTCGATGACGTAGTCGATCACAGGGGCATCAGCAGCGTTCTCGAGGTATACCGGAGAGAAGAGGGGGAAGAGTCAGTAAATACATACAAACATATGCATAGCAAGACAAAAAGCGGTGCTAGAGGTGTTCTAACACGGTGCTAGGTGATATTGGCGAAGGGCGAAAACATCCGGGAAAGTTTTCCCGGTTCCGGATGTTTGTCAGACAGATGAACCGGAGGGGAAAGGTTCGATGTTTGCTATGATAGGGATGTGTGGCAGGTGAACAGACCGCGTGTTCAGATTCGTCTCGTCGTTCTCAACAACTTTCATGTAGAAAACTTTTTCATCTGAGCTACGGTATATTTTATAAGATTTTTCAAAGTTTTAAAAAATATTCTGAAATTAATTTCTCAATTCGAAAATAATGAGTAAATGCTAGGTGCACCCAGATCTGTGTACACATAAGTGTACCAGAGGCTGACATGTGGGTCCAGGAGGGTCTCAATTGACTAGTCAACGTTTGACTGGTCAACAGGGGTGTGGGTCCAGCGTGTCATTGACTACAAACTAATTAACTAATCATGATTTAATTAAGTTAATTAATTTAGTGAATTAATATTTAACTAATTAATTAATTATATTATATTATTATTATTTAATTCCTTTTTTATAAAAACGTTTTGGGGTGGGCCCCTGTGTCATAGGCCTAGGAGGGCATAGCGGGCGCGAGGGGAGCGGGCAAACGGGCGTAGTTCTCTGGTGCCAGGACCCGGCTGGGGCACCCGAGCGGGGCTGTGGGCGCCGGGTCGGACGAGGCGGAGCACAGCGGTGCGGCACGGTGCGGCGCGGGTCGCAACAGCAGCGGACAGAGCACCGCCGGCCGGCGCGGGCACACGCATTGTGTGGGGCCGGCATGCGGGTCAGGTGGCAACGGCGAGCGACGGACGAGGTCGTGGCACACGGGGTAGAGAGGAGAGGAGGAGGGCGCGGCCCTCACCGGCGTTGGAGAGCAGAGGTGGCGGCGAGGCTCGATGTGGTCCGGCGGGGAGGAGGACGGGGATGGGTCGGCGACGGTGGCGGGGTCGACTACGGGGTAGAGGTCGAGGCGGCGAGGTCTATGGGCGGCGGCGGTGCGGCACATGGCGACGACACCGATGTCCAGGGGCGGAGAGGCATTAGCGTCGCGAGGAGGGGGATGAGGACGAGCGACGAACACGAGGAGGCGGCACCGACGACGACGGGTCGCAGGGTGGCTCTGGGCGGCGGCGGCGTCGAGCACCGAGGCGCGGTCGTGGGCGCGTCGGGTGCGGGACGGCGCGGGCACACGGCGATGGGGGAGTCCGGTGATGGG
>NC_041385.1:620445679-620477895 GCF_002162155.2 Triticum dicoccoides
GATCACGAGGGGGAGAGGAGAGACGTGGGGAGTGGGGGGAGTGTGTGGTCGTGGGGGTTAGGGTTTCGAGGTAGTTGGGGGATACGGGCGCGGCTGGTGGGCCGGCCTGTCGGGGTGGCCGAGTGGGCCGGCAGGGTTGAGGCCCGGTGGGGAAAGGGGGGTTCCTTTTCTGTAATTTTATTTCTTTTATTTTCTATCAAAAGGATAGCTACTGTTTTGGATAAAAACAAGGCATCAAATGATTTTTGTCGAGTGTGAAACTTAGCAAATAGTTCAGGCACAATATTGTGGTGTTGCCTAAAAAGTTTCAGGGCCAAGGGAATGGTTCAAGCATTTTTAGAGAATGAAAAGGTCATTTAATATGATGTTGGACCACTAATAATTTCCAGGGGCATTTTCGGAATCCAAAAGAGGTTGGTTCCAACATGACAAACACCCAGGGATTATTTGCCACACTTTGAACATTTTGGTTTTCTTGTTTGGCAAATTTGAATTTTGACTTTAAATTTGAGTTTGAATATGAACAATTATTTGGATCAAGTGAGGATTAGCAACAATAATGTGATGACGTGGCACCATTAACGGAGGATTACTATAGCTTAATGTAACACCCATGATGCGGCTATATATATCTCCCACGTGTCGAAGCACGACTTAGAGGCATAACCACATGGTGGTTTTGTCGCGAGAAGGGTCATATTCACAAAATCCAATGTGATGAACAAGAATGGAATAAAGAGTTGGCTTACAATCGCCACTTCACACAATGAACATATAATTCATACATCATTCAAAGCACACACATAGTCCGACTACGGACGAAGCCAAAAGAAAAGTGATAACCCAACTGCTAGATCCCCGATCGTCCCAACTAGGCTCCACTACTGATCAACATGAAATGAAACATAGCAACGACCAAGATTTTCATCGAGCTCCCATATGAGCTCGGTTGCATCACCTGCACCGGTATCATCGGCACCTGCAACTGTTGTGATAGTATCTGGTGAGTCACGAGGACTCAGCAATCTCAAAACCTGCGAGATCAAGACTATTTAAGCTTATGGGTAGGAAGTGGTAATGAGGTGGAGTTGCAGCAAGCACTAAGAAAATATGGTGGCTAACATATGAAAATAAGAGCAAGAAGAGAAGCAACGGAACGGCCGAGAAGCTAGAAGTGATCAAGAAGTGATCCTGAAACTACTTACACACAATCATAACACCAAGACCGTGTTCACTTCCCGGACTCTGCCGAAAAGAGACCATCACGGCTACATGATACGTCTCCAACGTATCTAATTTTCCAAACACTTTTGCCCTTGTTTTGGCCTCTAATTTGCATAATTTGAATAAAACTAACCAGGACTGACGCAGTTTTCAGCAGAACTGCCATGATGTTGTTTTATGTGATGAAAAGAAAAGTTCTCGGAATGTCCTAAAAATCCATGGAGGCACTTTTTGGAATTAATAAGAATTTATGGGCGAAAGAAATACAACAGGGGGCCCAGGGCCTGTCCACGAGACAGGGGGCGCGCCCCCTATAGGGCGCCCCCCTATCTCGTGGGCCCCCTGGACCTCCAACAACCTCAACTCCAACTCCATATATTCACGTTCAGGGAGAAAAAAATCAGAGAGAAAGTTTCATCACGTTTTACGACACGGAGCCGCCGCCAAGCCCTAATCTCTCTCGGGAGGGCTGATTTGGAGTCCGTTCGGGGCTCCGGAGAGGGGGATTCATCGCCGTCGTCATCATCAACCATCCTCCATCACCAATTTCATGATGCTCACCGCCGTGCGTGAGTAATTCTATCGTAGGCTTGCTGGACGGTGATGGGTTGGATGAGATTTACCATGTAATCAAGTTAGTTTTGTTAGGGTTTGAACCCTAGTATCCACTATGTTCTGAGATCGATGTTGCTATGACTTTGCTATGCTTAATGCTTGTCACTAGGGCCCGAGTGCCATGATTTCAGATCTGAACCTATAATGTTTTCATGAATATATGTGTGTTCTTGATCCTATCTTGCAAGTCTATAGTCACCTATTATGTGTTATGATCTGACAACCCCGAAGTGACAATAATCGGGATACTTCTCGGTGATGACCGTAGTTTGAGGAGTTCATGTATTCACTATGTGCTAATGCTCTGTTCCGGTTCTCTATTAAAAGGAGGTCTTAATATCCCTTAGTTTCCGCTAGGACCCCGCTGCCACGGGAGGGTAGGACAAAAGATGTCACGCAAGTTCTTTTCCATAAGCACGTATGACTATTTACGGAATACATGCCTACATTACATTGATGAACTGGAGCTAGTTCTGTGTCACCCTATGTTATAGCTATTACATGAGGAATCGCATCCGGCATAATTATCCATCACTGATCCATTGCCTACGAGCTTTTCACATATTGTTCTTCGCTTATTTACTTTTCCGTTGCTACTGTTACAACTACTACAAAAACCCAAAAACAATTATCTTTAATACCGTTACTTTTATTATCATACTACTTTGCTACTAAATATTTTGCTGCAAATACTAAGTTATCCAGGTGTGGTTGAATTGACAACTCAACTGCTAATACTCAAGAACTTTCTTTGGCTCCCCTTGTGTCGAATCAATAAATTTGGGTTGAATACTTTACCCTGGAAAGCTGTTGCGATCCCCTACACTTGTGGGTTATCAAGACTAATTTCTGGTGCCGTTGCCGGGGAGCATAGCTCTATTCTCTGAGTCACTTGTGATTTATATCTGTTGATCACTATGAAGAACTTGAAAGACGACCGAACTACTATTTTGCCCTCAACTACGAGGGGAGGTAAGGAACTGCCATCTAGCTCTGCACTAGATTATCCTTCCATTATTAGTAAACTTGCGACACCTAAACCTGCTGCTGCTATGAATTCTGATATGTCGCATGTTATTGATGATGCCACTTCTGCTATGCAAGATGAAACTACTTCTGTGCGTGAACCTACTTTGCCATTAGGTGTATTTCTTGATGAACAACTTGCTAGAGTTAGGGGGACTGAAAATATTGAAGATGCTATTATAGATGATAGTGATGATGAAGGTTCTCCCAATTATTATGTATTGCCTATTGTTCCTAAGGGTTATGTTATGAATGAAGAAGCTCCTTGGGAAATCTTTGCTTGCAATGATAGATATGATCTTAAGAAATTATTAGCTAAATGGAAGCAGCAGTCTCTTAATGCTAGAATGAAACCTGACCCTGCTTTTGCTACTTCACCTATCTGTGTTACTGATAAGGATTATGAATTCTCTGTTGATCCTGAGATTATTACTTTATTTGAATCCGATCCTTTTTATGGCCTTGAATCTGAAACTGTTGTGGCACATCTTACCAAGTTGAATGATATATCTACCCTGTTTACTCATGATGAGCAGTCTCGCTATTTTTATATCCTTAAGATATTTTCGTTCTCATTAAAGGGTAATGCTAAGACTTGGTATAATTCTCTTGCTCCTGGTTGTGTGCGTAGTCCCCAGGATATGATTTATTACTTCTCTGCTAAATATTTCCATGCTCATAAGAAACAAGCTGCCTTCCGGGAAATATATAATTTTGTGCAAATCAAAGAAGAGAGTCTCCCACAAGCTTGGGGGAGGCTTCTTCGATTACTTAATGCATTGCCTGATCATCCTCTCAAGAAAAATGAAATACTTGATATCTTTTATAATGGACTAACCGATGCTTCCAAGGACTACTTGGATAGTTGTGCTGATTGTGTTTTCAGGGAAAGTACAGTCGACGAAGCTGAAATATTATTGAATAATATGTTGACTAATGAAAATAATTGGACTCTTCCTGAGCCAATTCCTAAGGCAATTCCGGAACCAATTGAGCCAACTCCTGAGCCTATTCCTAAACCCACTCCGAAGAAGAGAGGTGTTTTATTTCTCAGTCCTGAAGATATGCAAGAGGCAAAGAAATCAATGAAAGAAAAAGGTATTAAAGCTGAAGATGTGAAGAATTTACCTCCTATTGAAGAAATACATGGTTTTAATATACCGCCTGTTGAAGAACCACATTGTCTCGATAACCCGACACAGGTAGTAAAGGTAAATTCTCTCTATAGATATGATAAAGTTGAAATCCCCTCTACTAAATTTCATAGCCCTTGCTTAGATGAATTTGTTGACTTTATGGCTAGACAAGAAAGTTTTAATGCTTATGTTGGTAGAGAGTTAAAGAATAATGCTTTCGTGATAGGACGAGTAAGCGATAATCTGGCTAGAGTTAAAGATGAACTCAAACTCATTAGCAAATATGCTTCTATGGTTGCTACTCAAGCTGAGGAAGTACTTAAAGCTAAAAATGATTTGCTTGATGAACTAAACAATAAAAATGACTTTGCTGTTAGAGTGGTTACTAGAACTGGTAGATTGACTCAGGAACCTTTGTATCCTGAAGGCCACCCTAAGATAATCGAGCAAAATTCTCAGAAAAATAATTAGAGGCACCTAGTTCTTCTTAAAAGAAGAAAAAGAAAAAAGATAGGACTTTGCATGCTTCTAGCAACCTACTGTAGACACACCTAAGAATCCTAATGATATTTCTATCTCTGATGCCGAAACTCAATCAGGTGATGAACATGAACCTAGTGATAACATTAATGATAATGTTCATGTTGATGCTCAACCTAGCAAAAACAACGATGTAGAGATTGAACCTGCTGTTGATCTTGATAACCCACAATCAAAGAATCAAAGTTATGATAAGAGACATATTGTTGCTAGGAAGCATGGTAAACAAAGAGAACCATGGGTTCAGAAACCCATGCCCTTTCCTCCTAAGCCATCCAAGACAAAGGATGATGAGGATTTTGAGCGCTTTGCTGAAAAGATTAGACCTATTTTCTTACGTATGCGCTTAACTGATATGCTCAAAGTGAATCCTTATGCTAAGTATATGAAGGATATCATCACAAATAAAAGAAAGATAGCGGAAGCTGAAATTTCCACCATGCTTGCTAATTACACTTTTAAGGGTGGAATACCAAAGAAACTTGGAGATCCGAGCGTACCAACTATACCTTGCTCCATTAAAAGAAATTATGTTAGAACTGCTTTATGTGATCTTGGAGCCGGTGTTAGTGTTATTCCTCTCTCTTTATATCGTAGACTTGAATTGAATAAGTTGACACGTACTGAAATATCTTTGCAAATGACTGATAAATCAACTGTTATACCTGTCGGCATTTGTGAGGATGTGCCTATTGTGGTTGCAAATGTCACTATCTTAACGGACATTCTTATTCTTGATATTCCCAAGGACGATAGTATGTCTATTATCCTTGGTAGACCTTTTCTTAATACTGCAGGGGCTGTTATTAATTGCAACAAAGGCAATGTCACTTTTCATGTTAATGGTAATGAGCATACGGTACACTTTCCGAGGAAACAAACTCAAGTTCGTAGAATCAATTCTATTGGAAAAGCTCCAACTATTATTATTGGAGGTTTTGAATTTCCTCTTCCCACTGTCAAGAAAACGTATGATATTCTTATTGTTGGGGATTTTCATATCCCCGTTGAGGTAACTTAGTGTTATTCGAAATTTCTCCGGTTCCGTCTTATTCGGAATGAGTTTGTTAACAAGACTAGTGGATTCATTTTGATGATCACCAGACGGATGAAACTAGAAGGCACAAACTTCTATACCCACTTTTTACTTTCTGTTAGTTAGAATAAATAAAGAAAAAATAGTATTATCTGTCTGTTTTCTGAATTATCTGTGCATTAAAAAATAGTCCGAAAATAAAATTGCTCCAAATGCCCTGCAAATTTAGTATAATTTTTTCTGGAATATTTGAGGATTTTAGGCACTGAAAGCACTTCAGGAGGTGCAAGCACCAGGCCACGAGAGTGGAGGGCGCCCCCCCCTATAGGGCGCGCCCCCTGTCTCATGGGCCCCTGGTGGCCCCCCTCCACTTATGCCAGCACCCACACACTGTTGGAAATATGCCCTAGAGGCAATAATAAAAGTATTATTATATTTCATTGTTCATGATAATTGTATTCTATTCATGCTATAACTGTATTATCCGGAAATCGTAATACACGTGTGAATACATAGACCACAATATGTCCCTAGTGAGCCTCTAGTTGACTAGCTCGTTGTGATCAACAGATAGTCATGGTTTCCTGACTATGGACATTGGATGTCATTGATAACGGGATCACATCATTAGGAGAATGATGTGATGGACAAGACCCAATCCTAAGCATAGCACAAAGATCGTGTAGTTCGTTTGCTAGAGCTTTACCAATGTCAAGTATCTCTTCCTCCGACCATGAGATCGTGTAACTCCCGGATACCGTAGGAGTGCCTTGGGTGTATCAAACGTCACAACGTAACTGGGTGACTATAAAGGTGCATTACAGGTATCTCCGAAAGTATCTGTTGGGTTGACACGGATCGAGACTGGGATTTGTCACTCCGTATGACGGAGAGGTATCTCTGGGCCCACTCGGTAATGCATCATCATAATGAGCTCAAGGTGACCAAGGTGTTGGCCACGGGATCATGCATTACGGTACGAGTAAAGTGACTTGCCGGTAACGAGACTGAACAAGGTATTGGGATACCGACGATCGAGTCTCGGGCAAGTAACGTACCGATTAACAAAGGGAATTGTATACAGGGTTTTGATCGAATCCTCGACATCTGGTTCAACCGATGAAATCATCGAGGAGCATGTGGGAGCCAACATGGGTATCCAGATCCCGCTGTTGGTTATTGCCCGAGAGTCGTCTCGGTCATGTCTGTGTGTCTCCCGAACCCGTAGGGTCTACACACTTAAGGTTCGGTGACGCTAGGGTTATTAGGAAGACTAGTATGTGACTACCGAATGTTGTTCGGAGTCTCGGATGAGATCCCGGACGTCACGAGGAGTTCCGGAATGGTCCGGAGGTGAAGTTTTATATATGGGAAGTTGTCATATGGACACCGGAAAGTTTCCGGGGGTTATCGGTATTGTACCGGGGCCACCGGAGGGGTTCCGGGGGTCCACCGGGAGGGGCCACCCCTCCCGGAGGGCCACATGGGCCGCAAAGGGGAGGGAGCCAGCCCTTCTAGGGTTGGGCGCGCCTAGGGTTGGGGGGGAAACCCTGAGGGGGGCGCCCCCCTTGCTTGGGGGGCAAGCCTCCCCTCCCTGGCCGCCGCCCCCCCTCTAGATCCCATATAGAGGGGTTGGCCCCCCTTGCCCCTTCCCCTATAAATAGAGGGGTGGGGGAGGGCTGCTGTACCCATCTCCAAGGGGCAGCCCCTCCCCTCCCCAACACATCTCCTCCTCCGTAAGCGCTTGGCGAAGCCCTGTCGGAGTACTGCTGCACCGACACCACCACGCCGTCGTGCTGCCGTTGGAGCGAGCTTCCTCAACCTCTCCTTCACCCTTGCTGGATCAAGAAGGAGGAGACGTCTCTCGCCCCGTACGTGTGTTGAATGCGGAGGTGCTGTCCGTTCAGCACTTGGACATCGGTGATCTGAATCACGTCGAGTACGACTCCATCATCACCTTGCAAGCTTCCGCACGCGATCTACAAGTGGTATGTAGATACAAACTCTCTCCCATGACTCGTTGCTTATATGAACTCATAGATGGATCTTGGTGAAACCGTAGGAAAATTTTAATTTTCTGCAACGTTCCCCAACAGTGGTATCAGAGCTAGGTCTATGCGTAGTTCTCTAATGCACGAGTAGAACACAATTTTGTTGTGGGCGTGGATCTTGTCAACTTACTTGACTCTACTTGTCTTTTCTTGGTTCAACGGTATTGTGGGATGAAGCGGCCCGGACCAACCTTACACGTACGCTTACGTGAGACCGGTTCCACCGATTGACATGCACTAGTTGCATAAGGTGGCTGGCGGGTGTCTGTCTCTCCCACTTTAGTTGGAGCGGATTCGATGAACAGGGCCCTTATGAAGGGTAAATAGGAGTTGACAAAATCACGTTGTGGTTATTCGTAGGTAAGAAAACGTTCTTGCTAGAACCCAATTGCAGCCACATAAAAGATGCAACAACAATTAGAAGACGTCTAACTTGTTTTTGCAGCGATTGATCATGTGATGTGATATGGCCAGAAGTTGTGATGAATGATGAATTGTGATGTATGAGATCATGTTCTTGTAATAGTATTCACGACTTGCATGTCGATGAGTATGACAACCGGCAGGAACCATAGGAGTTGTCTTTATTTTTGTATGACCTACGTGTCATTGAAGAACGCCATGTAAACTACTTTACTTTATTGCTAAACGCGTTAGCCATAGAAGTAAGTAGTCGTTGGCGTGACAACTTCATGAAGACACGATGATGGAGATCATGATGATGGAGATCATGGTGTCAAGCCGGTGACAAGATGATCATGGAGCCCCAAAGATGGAGATCAATGGAGCTGTATGATATTGGCCATATCATGTCACAACTATATATAATTGCATGTGATGTTTATTATGTTTATGCATCTTGTTTACTTAGGACGACGGTAGTAAATAAGATGATCCCTTACAAAAATTTCAAGAAGTGTTCTCCCCTAACTGTGCACCGTTGCTACAGTTCGTCGCTTCTAAGCACCACATGATGATCGGGTGTGATGGATTCTTACGTTCACATACAACGGGTGTAAGACAGTTTTACACAACGAAAACACTTAGGGTTAACTTGGCGAGCCTAGCATGTACAGACATGGCCTCGGAACACGGAGACCGAAAGGTCGAACACGAGTCGTATGGAAGATACGATCAACATGAAGATGTTCACCGACGATGACTAGTCCTTCTCACGTGATGATCGGACACGGGCTAGTCGACTCGGATCGTGTAACACTTAGATGACTAGAGGGATGTCTAATCTAAGTGGGAGTTCATAATTTGATTAGAACTTTATTATCATGAACTTAGTCTAAAACCTTTGCAAATATGTCTTGTAGATCAAATGGCCAACGCTGATGTCAACATGAACTTCAACGCGTTCCTAGAGAAAACCAAGCTGAAAGATGATGGCAGCAACTATACGGACTGGGTCCGGAACCTGAGGATCATCCTCATAGATGCCAAGAAACAATATGTCCTAGAAGCACCGTTAGGTGACCCACCTGCTCTCCCAGCACTGCAAGACGATTTGAACGTTTGGCAAACTCGTGCTGATGATTACTCCCTCGTTCAGTGCGGCATGCTTTACAGCTTAGAACTGGGGCTCCAAAAGCGTTTTGAGCATCACGGAGCATATGAGATGTTCGAAGAGCTGAAACTTGTTTTCCAAGCTCATGCCCGGGTCGAGAGATATGATGTCTCCGACAAGTTCTACAGTTGTAAGATGGAGGAAAACAGTTCTGTCAGTGAGCACATCCTGAAGATGTCTGGGTTGCGCAACCGTATGACCCAGCTGAACATTAACCTCCCAGATGAGGCGGTCATTGACAGAATCCTCCAGTCGCTCCCACCAAGCTACAAGAGCTTTGTGATGAACTACAACATGCAGGGGATGGTGAAGACCATTCCTGAAGTGTTCTCGATGCTGAAGTCAGCAGAGGCTGAAATCAAGAAAGAACATCAAGTGTTGATGGTCAATAAGACCACTAAGTTCAAGAAGGGCAAGGGTAAGAAGAACTTCAAGAAGCACGGCAAAGATGTTGTCGTGCCCGGTAAGCCTGTTGCCGGGAAGAAGTCAAAGAATGGACCCAAGCCTGAGACTGAGTGCTTTTATTGCAAGGGGAAGGGTCACTGGAAGCGGAACTGCCCCAAATACTTAGCGGATAAGAAGGCCGGCAACAGCAAAGGTATATTTGATATACATGTAATTGATGTGTACCTTACCAGTACTCGTAGTAACTCCTGGGTATTTGATACCGGTGCCGTTGCTCATATTTGTAACTCACAGCAGGAGCTGCGGAATAAACGGAGACTGGCAAAGGACGAGGTGACGATGCGCGTCGGGAATGGTTCCAGAGTCGATGTGATCGCCGTCGGCACGCTGCCTCTACATTTACCCACGGGATTAGTTTTGAACCCTAATAATTGTTATTTAGTGCCAAGTTTGAGCATGAACATTGTATATGGATCTCGTTTAATACGAGATGGCTACTCATTTAAGTCTGAGAATAATGGTTGTTCGATTTATATGAGACATATGTTTTATGGTCATGCTCCGATGGTCAATGGTTTATTCTTAATGAATCTCGAGCGTAATATTACACATGTTCATAGTGTGGATGCCAAAAGATGTAAAGTTGATAATGATAGTCCCACATACTTGTGGCACTGTCGCCTTGGTCACATTGGTGTCAAGCGCATGAAGAAGCTCCATGCTGATGGACTTTTAGAGTCTCTTGATTATGAATCGTTTGACACATGCGAACCATGCCTCATGGGAAAAATGACCAAGACTCCGTTCTCCGGAACAATGGAGCGAGCAACCAACTTGTTGGAAATCATACATACCGATGTGTGCGGTCCAATGAGCGTTTGAGGCTCGTGGAGGATATCGTTATGTTCTCACTCTCACTGATGACTTAAGTAGATATGGGTATGTCTACTTAATGAAACACAAGTCTGAGACCTTTGAAAAGTTCAAGGAATTTCAGAATGAGGTGGAGAATCAACGTGACCGAAAGATAAAGTTCCTACGATCAGACCGTGGAGGAGAATACTTAAGTCATGAATTTGGTACACACTTAAGGAAATGTGGAATCGTTTCACAACTCACGCCGCCTGGAACACCTCAGCAAAACGGTGTGTCCGAACGTCGTAATCACACTCTATTGGATATGGTGCGGTCTATGAGGTCTCTTACTGATTTACCGCTATCATTTTGGGGATACGCTCTAGAGACAGCTACATTCACTTTAAATAGGGCACCGTCTAAATCCGTTGAGATGACACCGTATGAATTATGGTTTGGGAAGAAACCTAAGCTGTCATTTCTAAAAGTTTGGGGATGCGATGCTTATGTCAAGAAACTTCAACCTGAAAAGCTCGCACCCAAGTCGGAAAAATGCGTATTCATAGGATACCCTAAGGAAACTGTCGGGTATACCTTCTACTTAAGATCCGAAGGCAAAATCTTTGTTGCCAAGAACGGATGCTTTCTGGAAAAAGAGTTTCTCTCGAAAGAGGTAAGTGGGAGGAAAGTAGAACTCGATGAAGTACTACCTCTCGAACGGGAAAGTGGTGCAGCTCAGGAAAATGTTCCTGTGATGCCCACACCAACTGAAGAGGAAATCAATGATGATGATCAAGGTACTTCGGATCAAGTTGCTACTGAACTTCGTAGGTCCACAAGGACACGTTCCGCACCAGAGTGGTACGGCAACCCTGTCCTGGAAATCATGTTGTTAGACAACGGTGAACCTTCGAACTATGAAGAAGCAATGGCGGGCCCAGATTCCAACAAATGGCTTGAAGCCATGAAATCCGAGATAGAATCCATGTATGAAAACAAAGTATGGACTTTGACAGACTTGCCCGATGATCGGCGAGCGATAGAAAACAAATGGATTTTTAAGAAGAAGATGGACGCGTATGGTAATGTTACCATCTATAAAGCTCGACTTGTCACTAAGGGTTATCGACAAGTTCAAGGGATTGACTACGATGAGACATTCTCTCCCGTAGCGAAGCTGAAGTCCGTCCGAATCATGTTAGCAATTGCCGCATACTATGATTATGAGATATGGCAGATGGACGTCAAAACGGCATTCCTTAACGGACATCTTAAGGAAGAACTGTATATGATGCAGCCGGAAGGTTTTGTCGACCCTAAGAACGCTAACAAAGTATGCAAGCTCCAGCGATCCATTTATGGACTGGTGCAAGCATCTCGGAGTTGGAACATTCGCTTTGATGAGATGATCAAAGCGTTTGGGTTTATGCAGACTTATGGAGAAGCCCGCGTTTACAAGAAAGTGAGTGGGAGCTCTGTAGCATTTCTCCTATTATATGTAGATGACATACTCTTGATGGGAAATGATACAAAACTTCTGGATAGCATTAAGGCCTACTTGAATAAGTGTTTTTCAATGAAGGACCTTGGAGAAGCTGCTTATATATTAGGCATCAAGATCTATAGAGATAGATCGAGACGCCTCATAGGTCTTTCACAAAGCACATACCTTGATAAGATTTTGAAGAGGTTCAAAATGGATCAGTCCAAGAAAGGGTTCTTGCCTATGTTACAAGGTGTGAGATTGAGCTCAGCTCAGTCACCGACCACGGCAAAAGATAAAGAAGAGATGAGTGTCATCCCCTATGCTTCAGCCATAGGATCTATTATGTATGCCATGATGTGTACCAGACCCGATGTAAACCTTGCCGTAAGTTTGGTAGCAAGATACCAAAGTAATCCCGGCAAGGAACACTGGACAGCGGTCAAGAATATCCTGAAGTACCTGAAAAGGACAAAGGACATGTTTCTCATTTATGGAGGAGACGAAGAGCTCGTCGTAAAGGGTTACGTCGACGCTAGCTTCGACTCAGATCTGGATGACTCTAAGTCTCAAACCGGATACGTGTATATGTTGAATGGTGGAGCAGTAAGCTGGTGCAGCTGCAAGCAGAGCGTCGTGGCGGGATCTACGTGTGAAGCGGAGTACATGGCAGCCTCGGAGGCAGCGCATGAAGCGATTTGGGTGAAGGAGTTCATCACCGACCTAGGAGTCATACCCAATGCGTCGGGGCCGATCAAACTCTTCTGTGACAACACTGGAGCTATTGCCCTTGCCAAGGAGCCCAGGTTCCATAAGAAGACCAGGCACATCAAGCGTCGTTTCAACTCCATCCGTGAAAATGTTCAAGATGGAGACATAGAGATTTGCAAAGTGCACACGGATCTGAATGTCGTAGATCCGTTGACTAAACCTCTCTCGCGGGCAAAACATGATCAACACCAGAACTCTATGGGTGTTCGATTCATCACAATGTAACTAGATTGGTGACTCTAGTGCAAGTGGGAGACTGTTGGAAATATTCCCTAGAGGCAATAATAAAAGTATTATTATATTTCATTGTTCATGATAATTGTCTTTTATTCATGCTATAACTGTATTATCCGAAAATCGTAATACACGTGTGAATACATAGACCACAATATGTCCCTACTGAGCCTCTAGTTGACTAGCTCGTTGTGATCAACAGATAGTCATGGTTTCCTGACTATGGACATTGGATGTCATTGATAACGGGATCACATCATTAGGAGAATGATGTGATGGACAAGACCCAATCCTAAGCATAGCACAAAGATCGTGTAGTTCGTTTGCTAGAGCTTTACCAATGTCAAGTATCTCTTCCTCCGACCATGAGATCGTGTAACTCCCAGATACCGTAGGAGTGCCTTGGGTGTATCAAACGTCACAACGTAACTGGGTGACTATAAAGGTGCATTACAGGTATCTCCGAAAGTATCTGTTGGGTTGACACGGATCGAGACTGGGATTTGTCACTCTGTATGACGGAGAGGTATCTCTGGGCCCACTCGGTAATGCATCATCATAATGAGCTCAAGGTGACCAAGGTGTTGGCCACGGGATCATGCATTACGGTATGAGTAAAGTGACTTGCCGGTAACGAGACTGAACAAGGTATTGGGATACCGACGATCGAGTCTCGGGCAAGTAACGTACTGATTGACAAAGGGAATTGTATACAGGGTTTTGATCGAATCCTCGACATCGTGTTTCAACCGATGAAATCATCGAGGAGCATGTGGGAGCCAACATGGGTATCCAGATCCCGCTGTTGGTTATTGCCCGAGAGTCGTCTCGGTCATGTCTGCGTGTCTCCCGAACCCGTAGGGTCTACACACTTAAGGTTCGGTGACGCTAGGGTTATTAGGAAGACTAGTATGTGACTACCGAATGTTGTTCGGAGTCCCGGATGAGATCCCGAACGTCACGAGGAGTTCCGGAATGGTTCGGAGGTGAAGTTTTATATATGGGAAGTTGTCATACGGACACCGGAAAGTTTCCGGGGGTTATCGGTATTGTACCGGGGCCATCGGAGGGGTTCCGGGGGTCCACCGGGAGGGGCCACCCCTCCCGGAGGGCCACATGGGCCGCAAAGGGGAGGGAGCCAGCCCCTGGAGGGCTGGGCGCGCCCCCCACCTTGGGCCCATGCGCCTAGGGTTGGGGGGGAAACCCTGAGGGGGCCGCCCCCCTTGCTTGGGGGGCAAGCCTCCCCTCCCTGGCCGCCGCCCCCCCTCTAGATCCCATCTAGAGGGGTCGGCCCCCCTTGCCCCTTCCCCTATAAATAGAGGGGTGGGGGGAGGGCTGCTGTACCCAACTCCAAGGCGCAGCCCCTCCTCTCCCCAACACCTCTCCTCCTCCGTAAGCGCTTGGCGAAGCCATGTCGGAGTACTGCTACACCAACACCACCACGCCGTCGTGCTGCCGTTGGAGCGAGCTTCCTCAACCTCCCCTCCCCCCTTGCTGGATCAAGAAGGAGGAGACGTCTCCCATCCCGTACGTGTGTTGAACGCGGAGGTGCTGTCCGTTCAGCACTTGGACATCGGTGATCTGAATCACGTCGAGTACGACTCCATCATCACCTTGCAAGCTTCCGCACGCGATCTACAAGTGGTATGTAGATGCAAACTCTCTCCCATGACTCGTTGCTTAGATGAACTCATAGATGGATCTTGGTGAAACCGTAGGAAAATTGTAATTTTCTGCAACGTTCCCCAACACACACTTCATCTTCTACCCAAAAAATTCCCCATCCAGCTCAAGCACGAGTTCTAGCTCATTTTGCTGCGATTTTCGATCTCCTTGCTCAAAGCTCCATTCACAAAACTACTTTGGGAGATTGTTTCTTGGTATGTGACTCCTCCATTGGTCCAATTAGTTTTTGTTCCAGTGCTTTATTCATTGCAAAAAAAAATTGCTGCATAGGTGACCATGTTCTTGAGCTTGCATGTTAAATTTTTGAGGTCCCAAGCAATTCCAATGCATAATATAGGCTCTAGGCACTTGTAGGAGTAGTTGCTACCAATCTTGTTTAGTTTTATTCACTTTTATTTTGAAGTTACTAAAATTTCAGAAATTTTCAGAAAAAGAATTATGCTTAGAAGAATGTACGAAGGTGGTTCCTCGGCAAAGAAAGGGCCAAGGATTGCTATACGTGAGCAAGATGTTGAATTGCCAAGGGACGCGCATGTACGAGCTTGTGAGTGGCCATCCGATGATTTTATGGTCGAAGCAGGTTTCAAGGAGGAATTTGACGCGTATGTGCGTAATGCCGAGCTAGAGGACTTCTTACAAGATAAGTGTCCTCAGTACTATCAATTGACTGATTCCTTTGTAAGGAGGTTCCAATATAACTGTGCGCGTAATTCTCCTAGTGTCATGTTTGATATTTATGACACATCTTATACCATGGATTTAGAGGATTTCACAACTACTTGCAAACTCCCGCAGTGGGGTAATATTAATGATCCTCACAAATCTGAATTTAGAGATTTTCTTGCTAGTATCACCGTGGGAGAATCTAGGGACATAGGACAAGCTACCATAGGGAGCATTCATTTTCCCGCTATACATTATTTTGCTCTCTTTATTGGTAGATGCATTAACGTTAAGGATGAAGCATGTCACATGTGTGTCCCTGATCTTTGTGTCCTCAAGAGTGTTGTGTCAGGTTATAAAGGTTATAACTTGGGGGCAATAGTTGCACGTAGGTTGCAGAATAATAGTAGAAAGGGGGATTTATTTGGAGGAATTTATGCAACCCGTGTGGCTAATTATCTTAATATAGCCCCACGAGAGGGGGATATGATTTTACCTCCTGTTTATTTGGATAAAGAAGCTATGTTCAATCATCAATTTCTTGAGAGGAATGAACAATTCCTCCATTATCAACTAATCTATGACAGACGCAACGTCGTCCATGTTACTCGTCCTGCTCCCTATGTTTTTGATTATCAGGCAAAAGGAAGATATGTTGTCACCAGGCAGGAAGCAGCTGAATACGAGAGGAGAGCAGAGGCAGCTCGCCAACACGCTGCTGCTCAGGAGGCGGTTGCCGCTGCATCTCAGTACGACCCCAGTTTCACTTATGGATATTAGCCAGGCGGTCCTTGGTACTAGACCAACTTAGGCCAAAAGCCTAAGCTTGGGGGAGTACGTATTTCTCACCGACTTTACATTCATGTTCACACACTAGTCGTCGGTGCTCATACTCTTTCATTGTATTATCCATGCTAGTTTAAATTTCTTTTTCTAGTTTTCTTCTTGTGTGTTTGATAAATTTTAAGAAAAACCAAAAAAAATTAGTTAGTTTAATTTCCATGCTTGTAGTACAAATTAAAATGAAAACCCAAAAAGATTTCTAGTTCTTCTTTTTACTTGTTGGGAGCTTTCCCATGTAAATAGTTTTATTTCCTTTCTTTTGGGGGTCGAGAAGACTATATTGAAAATGCTTAGTGGCTCTTATATGCATGATTGTTTATTTAACTTAGAGCCCATATTACTTGTCTTCTCTCTTGAGTTGAATGCTTGCAGATTCCAGCTTAGTCCAATGCACGTGCACTCTTATTATTATACACATCGTTCGGTCGTGCAAGTGAAAGGCAATAATGAGGATATATGATAGACTTATTGAGATGAGAAAGCTGGTATGAACTCGACCTCTCTTGTTTTTTGTAAATATGATGAGTTCATCGTTTCTGAGTCAGCTTATTATGAAGTAAACATATTTGCAATGACATTTAGAGATTATAGTTGCTTGTGCCATGCTTGATTAGCTATGAGTTATAATGGTTTACCTTGCGTGCCAACATCCTATTAGAATGATTATGATGTGATATGATGGGATGGTATCCTCCATTGAATGAATTGAGTGACTCGACTTGGCACATGTTCACGCATGTAGTTGAATCAAATCAACATAGCCTTCACGATATTTATGTTCATGGTGGATTATATCCAACTCATGCTTGTATTCGGTGTAAATTAATTTTAATGCATGTTTACGACTGTTGTCGCTCTCTTAGTTGGTCGCTTCCCAGTCTTTTGCTAGCCTTCACCTGTACTAAGCGGGAATACTGCTTGTGCATCCAAACTCCTTAAACCCCAAAGTTGTTCCATATGAGTCCACTATACCTTCCTATATGCGGTATTTACCTGCCGTTCCAAGTAAATTTGTATGTGCCAAACTCCAAACCTTCAAATGAAATTCTGTTTTGTATGCTCGAGCAGCTCATGTTACAACTAGGGCTGCCTATATCTTCCATGCTAGGTGGGTTATTCTCACGAGGAGTGGACTCCGCTCCTCATTCACGAGAAAGGGCCAGTAACTAGGATGCCCAGTCCCATGATCCAAAAAGATCAAAGCAAATCAAAATAATTAAACAAAACTCCCCCAGGGCTGTTGTTAGTTGGAGGCACTCGTTGTTTCGAGCAAGCCATGGATTGATGCTTGTTGGTGGTTGGGGGAGTATAAACCTTTACCATTCTGTTTGGGAACTGCCTATAATGCATGTATTATGGAAGATACAGCCATCTCAAAGTTGTTGCGTTGACAGCGAAAGTATGCCGCTAAAAATGCTATTCAATCTCTATTTTAAAATCGAGCTCTGGCACCTCTACAAATCCCTGATTCCCTCTGTGAAGGGCCTATCTATTTACTTTTATGTTGAGTCATCGCCCTTCTTATTAAAATCACCCGCTGGAGAGCACACCATCATTTGCATTCATTACTATTGGTTTATATTGGGTATGACTTGACTGGATCTCTTTTACCATGAACTACAATGTTTAGTTAGTCCTTGATCTTTAAAGGTGCTCTACATTTATGTTTTGCGCTCTCAGACAGGGCTAGCGAGATACCATTTTGTTATATCATGTTATGATTATTTTGAGAAAGTGTTGTCATCCGAGTTTTATTATTATGGCTCGCTAGCTGATTATTTTATTGATATGAGTAATTGTGAGACCTAAGTGTTATTGTGAGTATGGTTAGTTCATAATATTTGCTGAAACTTGAATGCTGGCTTTTCATGTTTACAACAACAAGAGCAAACAGAGTTTATCAACTGAATTGCTTGAGGACAAGCAAAGGTTTAAGCTTGGGGGAGTTGATACGTCTCCAACGTATCTACTTTTCCAAACACTTTTGCCCTTGTTTTGGACTCTAATTTGCATGATTTGGATGAAATTAACCCAGACTGATGCTGTTCTCAGCAGAACTGCCGTGATGTTGTTTTATGTGTAGAAAAGAAAAGTTCTCAGGATGTCCTGAAAATCCACGGAGGCACTTTTTGGAATTAATAAGAATTTCTGGGCGAAAGAAATACACCAGGGGGCCCAGGGCCTGTACACGAGACAGGGGGGCGCCCCCCTATAGGGCGCGCCCCCTATCTCGTGGGCCCCCTGGACCTCCACCGACCTCAACTCCAACTCCATATATTCACGTTCGGGGAGAAAAAACAGAGAGAAAGTTTCATCGCGTTTTAAGACACGGAGCCGCCGCCAAGCCCTAATCTCTCTCGGGAGGGCTGATTTGGAGTCCGTTCAGGGCTCCGGAGAGGGGTATTCGTCGCTGTCGTCATCATCAACCATCCTCCATCACCAATTTCATGATGCTCACCGCTCTGCATGAGTAATTCCATCGTAGGCTTGCTGGACGGTGATGGGTTGGATGAGATTTACCATGTAATCAAGTTAGTTTTGTTAGGGTTTGATCCCTAGTATCCACTATGTTCTGAGATTAATGTTGCTATGACTTTGCTATGCTTAATGCTTGTCACTAGGGCCCGAGTGCCATTATTTCAGATCTGAACCTATTATCACTACTAGGGAAAACCTTATACACAGAAATTTAGCAACAACGCGGGTCAAAAAAGGGCGCCAGTGCTATATAGCAGTAGCGACTGAAGAAAAACCGCGCTACAGATACAAACTTAGCAGTCGCGCGTGTAGTTGCAAAAGCGCTACTACTAATATTCCCATTGGCAGAATGATAGGCTACGCACAGCAGTAGCGGGCTTGGAAGAAACACACTACCGCTAGGGCATAATTTGCAGCGCGTTTCCTAAGGAGAGCGCTACTACTAACGAAATAAAATAAGATGAAAAACAAATAGAAAAGTAAATGAAAATGAAAGAAATAGAAAAAGGAGAAAGGAAAAAATAAAATGTAAAGCAAAATAAACGAAAAAGCGAAAAAATGGAGGAAGGCATAGCAGCAGCGTGTGTTTGTAAGAGGCGCTATAGCTAACGTAGCTGCAGCGCGTGTCCTAGACCGCCGCTATAGAAACAGACAAGGAAATTAAAAAATGGAAGAAATTTACATAGCTATAGCAGCAGCGCGTTTTGTAAAAACCGCTATAGCTATCTTAGCTATAGCGCGTTTGGGCTACTGCTAAGTTTGACTTAACCAAAAAACCGTTTCCCCCCGGCCACCACTTCTCCCCCAAATCCCTCAACCCACCCCGCGCGCCGCCGTCTCCCCGATTCACCGTCGCCCCACTTCGCCGCCGATGTCGACGCCACCAGAGCCGTGCGCCGTCGACGACACCGGAGCCGCCCCCAATGCCACGGAGCCGCGCTGCCTCGTCAACGCCACAGGAGCCGCCATCGACGCCACCGGATCCTTCCTCGCCACAACTGCCTTCCTCGCTGTCACCGGAGACGCCCCTGCCTCCCTCGCCGTCACCGGAGATGCCCCTGCCTCCCTCGCCACCACTGCCTCCGTCCCCACCACCGGAGCCATCATCTGTAAGCCCCCACCCCTCCTCTCTCTCTCATGCATAGGTTAGCCAGTTTAATTAGGTTAATTATCTAGGTTAGGGCAAAAATTTAGGTAGGGCTTTGACAGAGAAGTAGTTAGGTTAACTAGTTTAATTAGGTTAATTATCTGGGTTAGTGCAAAAACTTAGTTAGGGCTTTGACAGAGAACTAGTCAGGTTAACTAGTTTAATTAGGTTAATTATCCAGGTTAATTAGTGCAAAAATTTATTTTAGGCTTTGACAGAGAACTAGCTGCGTTAACTACTTTAATTAGGGTTTATTATCTAGGTAAACTAGATTAACTAACTAGGTTAAATAGGTAGGTTAATTAGGTTCGTTGGATTAACAAGCTAGGTTAAGTAGATTGGCTAGGTTAGAGGAAAATTTTATTTTAGAGCATTAGGTCAGAAGAGTTAGAGAAATGGAGTTCCTTTGCAATTTAATTGGGTTCTGTGTTTAGTGAGGTCATTTTGCAAAGGTTTTTGATTTTTGAAAAGTCCACTATTTTTCAAGGAAAAGAATTTAGGCAAATTTTATTTTTCATTGAAGTGGTCATGTTATATCTTTTCATTGAAGTTGTTTGATTGTGCCCAAGTGGCTTTGTTATTTCCAGGGAATGATGCTGAGTGGCCTATGTTTTGCCGGAATGTTGATTTATTTTTGTTCCGGCAAATTTCAGGTTCTCGATTTGTCCACTTTTTAGCAAAGGTCATGCCGAAATTTTCCGTGAATTTCGGCATGACTTGTGCTACAAACTAGGACATATCAAGTGCCCGGGATTTGCCGCACCAGGAAGGAGTCAACATTCCTGCAAAACAATAGTCCTTTTTTATGTCATTATTCATTTTATTAGGTCTAGAATTAATTGACTAGATTTAATCATAGGAAACATGGCTAGCGGCGGGCGCGCCGTCCTCATCATCCTCTACCCCCGATTCTCCCACGCTCTTTACTTGGACTCGTCGAAGAACGTTCACAAAAAGGATTACACCCACATCAAAGATGTTCTCGACAGTGCTATGTTTTACTACCAAGCAAGGGGTGGAGAGGTTAGGGACAAGAAGAGAAGGGGCGGCAGGGCCGCCTTCAGCCATAAGACCGACTTCTGCTGCATCCAGCAACCGAACGATTCTCTTAATGATGGATTCTATGTCCTACACCACATGCTGGAGTATAGACGGGATCACCGAAACCTTCACATGGCACCTAGATCTGGCGATTCCCATATTCTGCAATGGGCAAAGGACATAGGAGATATCGAGGATCATCGACTTCGAGCTGAGTTCTATAACATCCAGCGTGAACTTGCCCAAATCATCATGAATGAGGTCGTCGGAAAAACAGGGATGTTCCATGCAGAAGGACAAATGTCGCGGGAATACGTCCGAACATGGATAGCCTCTCAGCGTCTCGACATGAAGCCTTTCACTAAGCTCGATGACTATCTCCCTGACATGGATGGATGGCACGACATGATGGGGTGATTGTCGATATATGACAATGTGTCCGTTTAGTCCATACTTTCTTTTATGACAAAACTTTGAGTTATGCACGGTGAAACTTTATTTGTGATGTAATTAAACCGTCCTCCTCCTCGACTAGCAAAAATCACTCTAGTTAGGTCATTTTGGGTACGATGAACTTTGTTATTTATGCTTATGATATGTTGTTTCTATTTTTGCCAAGTCTTCTCTTTCTGTTGCTCAACTATATATGTTGCATATCATCGACTCATGTGACGATGCAGGTGCATAGATCATAGATGGCGAAGAAGTGCTACACCAGGAGTATATATACGACAAGTGGCCGGACTGTCAGGCCCAGGTGTACCGGTTTTCGGTTTTCGAGCGACACGCAGTACTTAGTTTAGGTTCACGCTAATGCGAGAGAGGGATACGAACTCATGTACTCAAAGTGATAGCTATTCTCGCGTATATCATTGTTTAGATGGATGACGATGTATTTGCAAGTAATCGAGACTTGTATCGCTATTTTCGAGATTGATGACGAGAGACCACTTTGTGTTGGATGATGATTATGATGATGACATGATTTCATGAGACTAATTGTATGTATATGCTATGATTACATTTGTATGTGGATGATATGCTAAAGATTATTGTATAAAGCCTATTCAAATACAAAACAAATAAAAACAAATATGCAGGAAAAAAACTAATAAAACTAGTAGTAGCGAGGGGGGGAAATTTAGCAGTAGCGCCGACTTACCAGTAGGCTAAATAGCGCTGCAGATAATATCAGTAGCACCCTTTTCCAAAGAGCGCTATAGCTATTCATCAGTAGCAGTAGCATGGGTCGACAGGCGCTACTGCTATACGTTAGCTGTAGCGCCTTATTAGTAGCGCCGGTACCCGCGCTACTAAGAGGGCCAAAACCCACGCTGCTGCTAGGCTTTTCCCTAGTAGTGTATGTTTTCATGAATATATGTGTGTTCTTGATCCTATCTTGCAAGTTTATAGTCACCTATTATGTGTTATGATCCAACAACCCCGAAGTGACAATAATCGGGATACTTCTCAGTGATGACCGTAGTTTGAGGAGTTCATGTTTTCACTATGTGCTAATGCTCTGTTCCGGTTCTCTATTAAAAGGAGGCCTTAATATCCCTTAGTTTCCGCTAGGACCCCGCTGCCACGGGAGGGTAGGACAAAAGATGTCATGCAAGTTCTTTTCCATAAGCACGTATGACTATTTACGGAATACATGTCTACATTACATGGATGAAGTGGAGCTAGTTCTGTGTCACCGTATGTTATAGCTATTACATGAGGAATCGCATCCGGCATAATTATCCATCACTGATCCATTGCCTACGAGCTTTTCACATATTGTTCTTCGCTTATTTACTTTTCCGTTGCTACTGTTACAACTACTACAAAAACCTGAAAACAATTATCTTTACTACCGTTACTTCTATTATCATACTACTTTGCTACTAAATACTTTGCTGCAGATATACTAAGTTATCCAGGTGTGGTTGAATTGGCAACTCAACTGCTAATACTCAAGAATATTCTTTGGCTCCCCTTGTGTTGAATCAATAAATTTGGGTTGAATACTTTACCCTCGAAAGTTGTTGCGATCCCCTACACTTGTGGGTTATCACTACACACGCGGTTGATATGTTTTAATTAAGTCAAGTGTCAAGTTCTCTACAACCGGATATTAACAAATTCCCATCTGCCACATAGCCGCGGGCACGTCTCTAGAAAGTTTATACCCTGCAGGGGTGTCCCAACTTCGCCCATCACAAGCTCTCACGGTCAACAAAGGATAGTCCTTCTCCCAGGAAGACCCAATCAGTCTCGGAATCCCGGTTTACAAGACATTTCGAGATTGGTAAAACAAGACCAGCAAAGCCGCCCGATGTGCCGACAAATCCCGATAGGAGTCGCACGTATCTCGTTCTCAGGGCACACCGGATGATACAGACGTCGGGTTGGCATAGACCCTGGTTGCCCAGGGGGCGCCGGACATCGCTCGGTTTGGACTAGCACCCGGAGGAGCACTGGCCCGGGGGGGGGGGTAAATAAAGATGACCCTTGAGTCTGCAGAACCCAAGGGAAAAAGGCTTAGGTGGCAAATGTTAAAACCAAGGTTGGGCCTTGCTGGAGGAGTTTTATTCAAAGTGAACTATCAAGGGGGTCCCATAAATCACCCAACCGCGTAAGGAACGCAAAATCAAGGAACATAACACCGGTATGACGGAAACTAGGGCGGCAAGAGTGGAACAAAACACCAGGCATAAGGCCGAGCCTTCCACCCTTTACCAAGTATATAGATGCATTAATTAAATAAGAGATATTGTGATATCCCAACATAATTCGGATCCAACATGGAGCAATCTTCAACTTCACCTGCAACAAACAACGCTATAAGAGGGGCTGAGCAAAGCGGTAACATAGCCAAGCAACGGTTTGCTAGGAAGGGTGAAAAGGTTAGAGGCTGACATGGCAATATGGGAGGCATGGTAAACAAGTGATATGTAGCGCAGCATAGCAATAGAACGAATCAACTAGCAAGCAAAGATAGAGGTGATATCGAGGGTAATGGTCATCTTACCTGAAACCCCGCAAGGAAGAAAAATGAGTCCATGAAGAAGACAAGCGGACATAGTCGAACGAATCCTCACACTCCGAAACGAAACCGAAGCTAACGAGAGAAGCAAACCGTAAAGAAGCAAACAACATGGTAAACACACAAGCATTAACATGGCATGATGCACAAAAAAGTATGATGCATGTCCGGTTTAATGAGGCATGGCATGGCAAAGTGCAACAAACAATACTACAAGTTAAGTGGAGCTCATTCCATTATTTAGTTCTCTCTCGTTATGCTAGTCATCAATATTAAATGTTGGTTAACATGGCAAGAGGTGAAGCATAAGTAAACTAACTATTCAGGCAAGTTTAAATGAGGCCGGAAACAACAAACGATAATTCTGGAAAATCCCCATATGTCATTTAGCAATTTTAAAGCAAGCAACAATTTTAAACATTTTAAATGTTGTTAGCATGATGAGGATGACATAATCAAGGTTTATGCAATTTTTATGAAAATGTTGACATCTAATATGATATGGAGCATTTGGCCACCAAGGCGGAACAAAAGGGGTTCCATGGCAACGATAACGAAAATGGTGCCACGACAACATTCCGATGATCCGACAACTCATCGAGATGTCGGTGCAAAAGAAAGTGGCGTGAGCGTGTCATGCACAGATGGTGGGGTGCTCCCAGTTACCGGGTTCCCATAAGACGACGACATAACAACGAGGAGGAACATGCAAACGACAATTCGGACATGGTGCAAACACGAGCATCTCATACAACAAAGCATTCGTTCACGGTCGTCTCGGGTTATACCTTTGAAGCGTGCGTTTTCAGGGCGGAACGAGTTCAAAGCGGTGTAGATGGAAGTAGACGTTCTCGCAGCGGTCGTAGTGGAAGTAGTTGTACTCGTGTCGTAGTGGGAAGTAGTGGTGCTATCGGTCATCGGCGACGGTAGTAAAAGTAGAGGTACACGACGTCGTGGAAGTAGTCGTTCACGTTTCGTAGTCATACACATCGGCGATAGTGGAACTTGGCGTTCTTGATAACTGGGTCTTTGGCGATGGTAGTGGTACATGTATCGGCATGGTACTTGGCGCCATCACCGTGTAGTCGTACACAACAACGTAGTCGAACTTGAAGGTCAGTCTTGCCGATCTCGGTCTTGCCAAAGATGAGGCAAAATGGTGACGGTCATCTTGCAGCACGAGAAGCAGAGCAGAAGCATGGAGGCGAAGGAGCCCTGGCCGGAGATGGTCTAGGCAGCGGCACACCACGACCAAGGTGGGGTTGCCGGGCCAAGGTGGAGGCGCTCGGTCCTCGGGCACGAGCGGAAGGCGTACAGCAGCAAATGAAGGCGGTTGCTGGTTGTCGAGGTCGAGGTCGAGCAGGGCAACACGCTGGTGGCAGATCTTGACGGGTCCAGGCGAGGGGCGTTCTTGGCACGAGAACGAGGCAGGAGGGTGCACGAGGTGTATCAAAGAGAGGCGGTGAGGGACTTGGCAGTGGGGACGTCCTAAAGCTGCTGCTGGTGGCGCTAGTGGTGGCCGGAGACGAGTCACCGGCGACGGGTTGGCGCGGGCACGCGCTATGCAGGAAGGAGCTTGGGCGACGGTGACGGCTTGCGGGAGCTCCGACGAATGGCACGGAGGCGGAGGCGCGGGGCGACATGGCCATGGCCGGAGCAAGACAGGCAGGGCGGCGCGGTCGTCGCTAATGCGAGGGGAGAAGGACGACGGGTGATGCAGTAGGTCGAGGCGGCGGAGGGGAACATGAGCGAGGCGCGAGGGGATCGGGGCGAAGCCCTTCCTGGCGCTGGCAGCGGGTGTGCGTTGGTGGCGCTGGCAGGAGGAACGAGGGGATCGATCAGGATGAGGCTAGGGTTTATAGATTTAGGTGGGTTGGCTGGGCTAATGGCCCAGGAGGACTGCGAGGAATTAGGCCGGCCCGACTGCTGGGCTCTCCTCTCTCTCTCTCAAAAGAAAAAAGAAAACAGAGGTAAGAAATAAAAGAAAGAGAGGGTTAGGGAAAGAATATGAGCATGGGGGTTAATTTTCCCCGACTCCTAAAAATGAGCTTGATCCAAGAAAAATGGAGTGGGCAAGATTGCAAGAATTAAATTCAAAGTCATTTGAATTTAATTCAAATGGTTTGAACAAGGACTAGGATCTAGAAGTGTCCAAAATTTTTGAGAATTTTGGAAGAGCCTCGATAAATGAGATAGGAATTGTTGGCAAAGTTTGAGGCAAGGAATTGAGGTAGAAAATGCATGGAACTTAAACTGTAAGTGTGTTATGGTTTATTCCTAAAGAATGGAATATTTATCATAGCTCCCTAGTAATATTGGGAGGGTAATTGTTATAAAGAGAAATCACCATGCGCGTTTACCTCGATTTAAATGGATCGAAGATCCATACAATTTATTTAGATGAGTTTTTAAAATTAATGATATGATGGCATGATGACATGATGCAATGCAAGAGATGGCATGATGAATGCACAAACAAAACAATCACACGACAAAACTCGGAATAGCTGGAAGTCTTCTGGACCGTCGGTCTCGGGGCATTACACTTAATTATCTGGGTGTCACAATTCTCCTCCACTACAAGAAATCTCGTCCCGAGATTTAAGGGGGGTGGAATAAGGGGGAAAGACTCGGGAAGGATGGAGCTCAACACAAGATAGGTACTTGGGGGATATCTCAATGAACATGGCATAGAGGCATCTCTCGAGTTGAAAATAAAGAGTCATCGAGAGCAAGGTAAGGAGGTGCAATAAGAAGCTTCAACCGGGTAGGCAATTGTTTGATGTCTGCAACAAAGTGCAAAAGAGGCAAAGAGCATCGAGTATAAGTATTGCATTTTATACCAGAACAGATCACAAGGAAGAGGGCTTGCGAATTACATACGAAGCCAAGCCCGGGGGTAACTTAGAAAACAAGGATGTATAGGAGAGTCAGGTTTTGATACTGTGGAACTGTGGGTTATGGGCCCATCATGTGGGTTAGAAGCAGGAAGGGTGCTAACGTTTTGTACGGTTAAGGTAGCAAGGCATGTCAGAGGACAACCTGTCGATTATGTTGGCAACAACGTTAGTACCAAGGGCGAGGGACGAAGAGAACCATTTTCCTACTCGTTAAGACGAGGCGGACCAATAGGCAAAGTTCTCGTCCATCGATGGCTATCGGAATGTCATCAACAATAGTAACAAGGTCTTACAGACAGAGCTTGTACCCCGACGTGTTACATAAGTAGGGAATTATCACTGCTCAGGTACGTTAGGTTCCAAGAAAGGTTAAACAAAACAAGGGAAAGGGAAGTGTAGACTCGAATCAGTTAACGGTGTCCGCGAGTGTTTAACAACTCAGAACCCGTGGAAAATTTGAATCGGCGAGAAATAATAGTTGTGGAAGAACTCATCGGAAGTTACGTAGTTCCGTGATATTCTCGAGATACGAGAGGGTAATACTCGACGGCAGAACATGATAGAGGTTGCACAGGTGAATAGATCTGCAGAGCACAAGTACTTCATCTTGTCCGAGAAATGGGATCAAAGAAGAACTATAGGGTCGGAACCACGGTTGCAAAGGACAAAATATAGATACAAGATGAACTTATCACAAGGGAATTATCATTATAACAAGAAGCTTCCATGATAAGTACCACATCGGGTCCACGGGCATGAACACAAAGGTTCAAGGTCGACTCCCACTTCTCCAATGCTTAACCTTTCATTTACTTCTCGCATTCGAAGAAGTTGTAGTGTTGAAATTTTACCTGATGAAAGGCCAGTAGAGTATAACCCGCATAACTTTCAAGTTCACATGGATTTAGGGAACACATAGGTTCAACCCATTGGGTCATCTTAGGAACATATAATGCAAACTCCAGGAGTAAATTATACATGCTTGAATGTAGAGTACGGTTGAGAAAGTAGAGCATACAATTAACAAAGGCATTATGTATCCGAGGAAAAGCTCACAAGGTGATTGAATAGGAAGGACGCTGTCGGATAAAATCCAACAAAGGACCTTCTGATCCACAAGGAATCTAATGTGAGTATCGGTACTCACCCAGAAGAAGAAAGAATGCAAGGATATCAGACTATAGAAACAACTGACCAATTCAAAGCTTAAATGCAACGGAGTTACGATTTCTAAAATCAAGGGATCAGAAGCAAACACTCTAACCAAGGATGGATAAGTTGAATAGACTTAGGGCACAATTTATGGCAATCTGATTGGCCGAGAACCAGCTCATGTTCGGGAAGACGTCTACTGGAAATATAATCTATAAGGATCAACTGATGATTGTGGCGCAGACATATCAAATCGAAGGACTCAAGATGATAATGACAACGTACGTCAATTGATACTGCTGGGCATATGGAATTAACCAGAGTGTAGGCAGGTAAGACCTTCTAGAGCAATAGGCGATAGAGGTCATCGAAAGCTCAGATTGTATTACAAAGTATCTTATGAAGCATAAAAATACCTGGGGATGAATGGATACTCGATAAGAGCGAGTAATTATCCATAGGGATATTCATGCGGCAAGGAACTGCAGGGCAGTAAGCATAAAGAATTCTCAGAACATCAAAGAATATTTAAGAACATCTTGTAATAACAAGAGCAACTGGGAATGAAGGTATGAACGACAACATAGGTAGTTACAGGATTTATCGGTGGTAGGGATCGCAACGGTGGAGGGTACGAGGGACTCGGTAAAACATCGGAGAGTATCTTCAGGATCTTCAAGTGCACCAAGCAATCCTCTGGTGTGAGGGGCTCTTCGGGAGAATGTATTTACGAGAACCTAGAGTTAGAGTTAACAAAACCATTTAACCCGAATAGAAGAGAGATTAGAGTCCCAGAGTATAGACGAGGAGTAAAAGATCCTAATACCACCCAATGGCGACGTGGGCCTGCAAGCCGCACAACCATGTTAGTAAATCAGTTTTTCAAAGACTAGACACACCTTCAGCCAAGGAGTTGGAAAGGGGGATCCTACAGGCAGTCGGCTCTGATACCAACTTGTGATGCCCCCAATTCAATCGTACACTAATCATACACGCAAATGTGTACGATCAAGATCAGGGACTCATGGGAAGATATCACAACACAACTCTAGACACAAATCAAAAATAATACAAGCTTTATATTGCAAGCCAGGGGCCTCGAGGGCTCGAATACATAGCTCGATACACAAGAGTCAGCGGAAGCAACAATATCTGAGTATAGACATAAGTGAAACAAGGATGCCTTAAGAAGGCTAGCACAAAAGCAACACGATCGAAGAGGCAAGGCCTCCTGCCTGGGACCTCCTAACTACTCCTAGTCGTCGGCAGTCTCCACGTAGTAGCATCCATCGGCGGTGGCATCTGGCTCCAAGGATCCACCATCTGGTTGCATCAACCGGAAAGAAGAAGGAAGGGGGAAAAGGGGTAGCAAAGCAACCGTGAGTACTCATCCAAAGTACTCGCAAGCATCAGATCTATGCTAAGTATGCATTGGTATCAAATGGAAGGGATGTATCTGTGGACTGAACTGTAGAATGCCAGAATAGAGGGGAAGGCCTAGCCTAACAAAGACTAGCATCTTCAAGCAGCTCCAAGCATCTTGCAGCATGTTGAAGAGTAAAGAATAGCAGTTTAATTAACAAGCATGTTGTGACAACAACGCCCAGAGATCCTTCCTCGACTCCCTGCGAGAAAGCAATCTCGGAGCCACATATCCATCACATATCTCATGTATCCATTTCTAGTTATATAAGATCAGGATATAAGTCTGAACGTCCATTACCGTGCACACAGTATTCGAATATATATCTTCCCTGCAGGGGTGCACCACGTTACCCAACATGCTCGATCACTCTGGCCGGACACACCTTTCTGGGGTCAATGCCCGGCCTCGGAAGATCGACATGTCGCAGCCCTACCTAGGTTCAGTAGAAAGGTCCCCTCCGGTCTACATCCTAAGCACTTAGGAGTCTTGGGCCCATCGCCCGTAGCACTCCGGGTTGTTGCGAGCAGGGTGCATACCAGCACCGCCTCGGATGGCCATCACGATCCGACCATGCCGCACTGCTGAACTGGACGTCTGACAAAGCTTCGGCTGATACCACGACGTCGAGGCCCATATCTATTCTCACGTGGTGGTTAGTGCGTAAAGGCCAGAGGCCAACTCAGAACAAATACCCAAACCTGTTAGTGCATTGGGGGCTCGCGGAAACGAGCAGACACCCACGATAAGGTGACCCCATCACCCCGTCTCATGGACTTACGGCAAGGGCCCAGACCGCCCGGCCGTGCCACGTGGAAAACTCGCGGGTGTTCTACGGGCCCGCCCGACTTTCACATCAACTCGCGGGTACCCCTCAGGGCAGACCCGACTTCAACAATGGTCTCAAGTAAAGTCAAGGTAACCGTGTGTCCAAACATCAAGGGGGAAACCCGAGGAATCACCCACGGAGGATTCCACTCAATGTAATCATCAAGTTGAACGTAAGAGGGACCACCCTCGAGGTTCACACTTGAGGTGTTGAATGACAGAGCCATATCGGGAATGGTAAAAGAGGAAATCACCCTCGATGACCACGACCGAATAGCTACACTACAGAATTATCATCAGGAGTGCGTTATGAGGGATCACCCTCGGTACTCGATAGTAGCTCTACAGAGTCGAGCAACAAAAGGGGCGTGATGTGATGTGAGGTGTCAGGCTCTGGTCGTCGATCATATCGATCGAGGCGTCGATGATGAAGCAGAGGCAACAAGGACAAGTGGGGGTCACTGATGGATCACTAGCCAACCAATCCTAAGCAGTTTAGGATAAGCAGGTAGGTAACAATAAGTAGGTACAAAAGCAGGCTATGCATCAGAATAGGAGCAAACAATAACAATAGCAAAATCTAATGCAAGCATGAGAGTATAGAATGGGCGATGTCGGGATGATCAAAGGGGGCGGGGGGGCTTGCCTGGTTGCTCAGGCCAGAAGGAGGGTCGTCGACGACGTAGTCGATCATAGGGGCATCAGCAGCGGTCTCGTGGTCTACCGGAGAGAAGAGGGGGAAGAAACAGTAAATACACACAAACACATGCATAACAAGACAAAAAGTGGTGCTAGAGGTGTTCTTACGCGGTGCTAGGCGATACTGGCGAAGGGCGAAAACATCCGGGAAAGTTTTCCCTATTCCGGATGTCTGTCAGACATATGAACCGGATGGGAAAGGTTCGATGTTTTCTATGATAGGAATGTGTGGCGGGCGAACGGACCGCGTGTTCAGATTCGTCTCGTCGTTCTGAGCATCTTTCATGTAGAAAACTTTTTTCATCCGAGCTACGGTTTATTTTCTAAGATTTTTCAATGTTTTAAACAATATTCTGAAATTAATTTTTAATTTGAAAATAATGAGTAAATGCTAGGTGCACCCAAATCTGTGTACACATAAGTGTACCAGAGGGTGACATGTGGGTCCAGGGGGGTCTCAGTTCACCAGTCAACGTTTGACTGGTAAACGGGGGTGTGGGGCCACCCTGTCATTGACTACTAACTAATTAAGTAATCAAGATTTAATTAAGTTAACTAATTTAGTTAATTAATCTTTAATTAATTAATTATTATTATTATTATTTTTAATTCCTTTTTTTATAAAAACGTTCTGGGGGTGGGCCCCTGTGTCATTGGCCTAGGAGGGCATAGCGGGAGCGTGGGTAGCGGGCAAACGGGCGCAGTTGTCGGGTGCCAGGACCCGACTGGGGCACCCGAGTGGGGCTGTGGGTGCCGGGTCGGACGAGGCGGAGCGCGGTGATGCGGTGCGGTGGCGAGCAGCGGTGGAGGTGAGGCGCAGGCAGCGCGCGGGCCACAACAGCAGCGGACAGAGCATCACCGGCGGGTGTGGGCGCACGCACTGGGTGCGGCCGGCGCGCGGGTCAGGTGGCAAAGGCGAGCAATGGACGAGGTCGTGGCACACGGGGTAGAGAGGAGAGCAGGAGGGCGCGACCCTCACCGGCGTTGGAGAGCAGAGGTGGTCGCGAGGCTCGATGTGATCCAGAGGGGAGGAGGACAGGGACGAGTCGGCGACGGTGGCAGAGTCGACTACGGGGAAGAGGTCGAGGTGGCGAGGTCTCTGGGCAGCGGTGGTGCGGCGCATGGCGACAGCGCCGATGTCCAGGGGCGGAGATGCGTTGGCGTCGCGAGGAGGGGGGATGACGACGAGTGACGAACACGAGGAGGCGGCACCGACGACGACGGGTGGCAGGGTGGCTCTGGGAGGCAGCGACGTCGACCACCGAGGCGCGGTCGTGCGCGCGTCGGGTGCGGGACGGCGCGGGCGCGCGGTGATGGGGGAGTCTGGCAACGGGGTGTGAGCGAGGCATCGCGAGAGAGGGGGGAGCGTTTTCGTC
>NC_041385.1:620478226-620490547 GCF_002162155.2 Triticum dicoccoides
TTCGTCCCCGATCCAGATTGGATCGGGAGGGGGAGAGGAGAGACGTGGGGAGTGGGGGCAGTGTGTGGTCGTGGGGGGTTAGGGTTTCAGGGTAGTGGGGGGATATTGGCGCGGCTGGTGGGCCGGCCTGTGGGGGTGGCCGAGTGGGCCGGCGGGGTTGACGACCGGTGGGGAAAGGGGGGTTCCTTTTCTGTAATTGTATTTCTTTTATTTTCTATCAAAAGGATAGCTACTGTTTTTTTAACCTGAAACTGTACGGCTTTGGCCCCCACAGCAATTTTATTACTCCCAAAACAATATTACATATGTGCAGAAATTACAAGGTTAAAAAGACCCTAAAAAACATAAAAATACAAGGCTAAAAAACTAACCTCAAGGAGGCAAAAAAGAGATCCATCTAATCAGATCCTCTTTGAACTTAGGCTTAATCCTATGAACTAAAAGAGAAATGTCCAATATGAAAGAAGATCTCCACCTACGAAAAGAGGGTTTAATATTCATGAAAACCCTGTCATTTCTAACATTCCAGATGCTCCAACAAGCTAGAAAAACCACTTCGGAGAAGAAAGGCTTGCCAAAATCCCTTCTAGCTTGATAAGCAATGGCAATCATATCATCCCCAGCAGGCCAACTAGTTTGAAGATAATTCCAGACCCTGGAACTAAAGTTACACTGAAAGAAGAGGTGATCCCTGTCTTCCTTGGTGTGTGTGGGACACAACACACACAAATTTGAGTCAGAAACATTCCAGTGCCTTCTCTCCAGCATATCCTGAGTATTTAGCCGGTCCATGATCAACATCCAAGCAAAGAACTTGATCCTCAAAGTGCAACAACTAGCCCAAATCCAGGAAACAATTGGGTTGGACACAATATGCTTATGCAAGAAAGAATAATATTTCTTGGCAGAATAATCCTTTCCATCCTCTTTCCAAACCCATGCATCATTCAACTGTGAGTTATGATTGGAATTCATGAGCAAGGTTTGTAAAGACTAAAGCTCTCCAAATGCTCTCTCCGAGAGAGGTAAATGAAATAATGAAGTGAGCTCAGTCAGGTCAAAAACCTCAGCAGCAAAAATAAGAGGATCAATGGCAAAGGAGAACAGTCTTGCAAATCGTTGAACAAGTGGGACACTAGAGTCCCCCAAAGCCCAAGAATCAAACTAGAACAAGACTGTGTCACCCTTATTAACATGCACTGCACAGACCATCCTGAACTTATCCATTAACTTGCATATATCCCTCCACCAGAAGGAGCCACAAATGATTGTAGCATGAGGGACTCTGACATGATAGTAAGTATTCCAAATCAAATGTACATAGGGGACATCAATTTTATTGTAAAACTTACTAACATGTTTGAGAAGCAGAGCCTCATTCTGCAGCTTCAAATTCAAAATACCCAGCCCACCTTTATTTTTTGGCGTGCAAACCAAACTCCAAGAAGCTAAAGACTGGCCAGAATCTTGCCCATACTTTCTCCAAAAACACTGCCTCTGAATTCTCTACAATTGCTTTAAAATACCAGGAGGCAAGTCCAGGCTGCACAGGAAAAAGATAGGAACAGAAGAGAGGGCAGAGATCAGATACTGCAACCTTCCTCCATGGGCACGGAAAGAAGAGCTGACAGAAAGTTTCCTCTCCGTGCTATCCACCAAAGGCATTAAGTCCAGTATCTTGGGTTTGTTGATTCCCACAGGTAGCCGAAGATAGGTAAAAGGCAGAGTGCCAACCACACAACCAAAAGTTGAAGCCAGCCTAGCAATCTCCACTGAATCCACATTGATAGGTAGCATAGAAGACTTATGATAGTTGACATGCAACCCAGTGGACTTGGAGAACAGAAGCAGCATTTTCTTCAAAGCAAGCAATTGAGATTCTTCAACAGGCAAAATAATGAGGGTGTCATCAGCATACTGAATAATTGGGTAGTCCTTATCATGGCAGGGAATGGGAAGCTGCAAAAGCCCTTTATGATTTATATCATTCACAACTGACTGCAATAAATCAGCAGCAAGGGCAAATAGAAGTGGTGAAAGCGGATCACCCTGCCTAACTCCTTTCTTGCAAGTAAACTACTTTCCAGAGACTCCATTTAGCAGAACAGAAGAGGTACCAGAAGCTAAGAATTGCTTCACCCAGGAAATCCATTTCTCATTGAATCCTTTGTGTCTCAAAATCTAAAAAATAGCCTCATGCTCAATAGAATCAAAAGCTTTCTCAAAATCCAACTTGAGAATAACAATAGGCCTTTTAGACTGATGGCATTGATGCAAGTATTCAAGGGTCCAAGCCACACAGTCCTGAATGGTTCTGGACCTGATAAAACCATACTGGTTTTTGTGCAGACATCTCATGATATCCAACTACAACCTATTGGCAGCCATCTTAGAAAGGAACTTTACATCCATACCAGTAAGAGAGATAGGTCGAAAATCATTGACAGATTCAGGAGACCTCTTCTTGGGTACCAGGGTGATGTAGGAATAGTTGAAATTCTCAAGATTAGCAGTCCCCCCATGGAAAGTAGTAGCCAACTCATAGAAGTCCTTACTGATATGTGCCAACACTTTTTGAAGAACAAACCATTAAATCCATCTGGGATAGGGGACTTGTCAATAGGCATGTTCTTGACAGTGTTATCCATCTCCTCCTTGGAGAACAAATTGGTCAAGGAATCCAGACCCTCCACCCTATCCAGGATTGAGGAGAGGTCAAAACACATTTCAATCCCATGACTAGTGCCCATTCTGTTTTTGAAATTTAGCCAGAGAGCAGCAGCCATTTGCTCATGATCAGACACGACAGAACCATCTTCCAGCCTTAAAGAAGCAATAGAATTATGCCTATATCTTTGAGAGGCCAGATCATGAAAAAATTTAGTGTTCTCCTCACCCACTTTAAAGGATCTAATAGTACACCTCTTCTTCCAATATAGAAACTGAAGATGTAGGAGATGCTCCAGATGCAACTTGACTAGATTTCTGAAGTTGAATTCATGCCTGTACAGGGGCCTCAACTCCTCCAAGAAATCCAAAATGAGAACCACCCTGTTACGTTTAGCAATTAAAATCTTCATTTTAGAGACATTCATGTGCCAACTCTTAAGATCTCTCCTCAAGGATTTGAACTCATCAGCAATTTTGGCAGTAATGTGTGCTTTGTTGGAAGAAGTAGACCAAGAAGCACACACACATTCAAGAAAACCCTGCAACTCCACCCAGTAATTTTCAAAACGAAAGATATTACATTTTGGAATAGAGCTGTTAATAGCCACCACACAAGGCACATGATCCGAAGCAATCCTTGCAAGTGGCAACACCTGGGTGGAGGGGTAGCAAGTAATCCAATTTGCAGATGTAAAAAACCAGTCAAGCTGCTCAAGAAGAGGATTATCCTGCATATTTGACCAAGTGAAAGATCTTCCCTTAATAGGTAATTCCAGCAATCCAAGGTGCCCAATAATCTCATTAAAGTTAAATATATCGTTAGCGTCCCCACCAGGAAGGCTTCTGTTATCAGTTGAACTAATAAAATTAAAATCCCCCAGGACCAGCCAATTAGCAGAGTGAGGGATTGAAAGATTATAGAGCCAGTCTACAAAATCTTCCCTAGCTTGCCCTCTGCACGGCCCATAAACAATGACCAACGTCCAAGTTTCATTGTTATGTTTGGAAGTGAATTGCACAACAATGCCATACTGCTTAACCTCAATTAAGTAACTAGCAAGAACAGAGGAGTTCCACAGCACAGATATGCCACCCGAGGCACCAACAGAAGGGCTGAAAGCAAATGAATCAAAACCTCGAGGGAAAAATTTCCTGATAGTGGTGGAGTCAATACACTCCATTTTCGTCTCCAGTAGACAGACAACAAAAGCCAGGATTTCATCCACCTTATTACGAACAGCACGCTGGCGATCATCAGAATTAAGACCCCAAACATTCCAACACATGACACGCCAACTTCTAGTACATCGAATATCCACAAAAACAACGCGTTTACAGGCTTAAGAGCATACCCGCATAGCCGGCAGCACAGATAACAGTTCAGACAGGCCACATAGCCCAACAAAATAATTGTGCCCAGGCAACGATCAGCAACAAATCCCCAACACAAAAGACAGAAAATAAACCTGCGATAACTAGTCTGGTTATGGGTCGACCACACCCAACTTGCATAGCCCGGACTAATCATCAGAAGGATTGCCCTTTGCAGAGGAAGGATCCGCTATAAGCGCATCCGCAGTGAGCTTTTCAGCAGCAATACCCAGGTCTACTCCAATTTGCTGAAAATGACGAATTGGTGTTGGTGGCGGCACTGGAGTCGAACGTGGAGCATGATCTTCATCCGCTAGGGGTTTGGAGTGGGTCTTCTTCTTCTTGGGCTCAGTCATTGGCAAGGCTTGTAGCACAGGCTTAAACCATCCCTCTTTGCAGAGCTACGAGTGCAACGATGCAATTCAGAGTCGACAACGGGAGCACGTCCATGTTTGGGGGCTTTCTTCGTCTTCGGGGCAGGAGCAGAGAAAGAGAACTGCTCCTTAGAAGCAGAAGCAGGCTTTAATCCAGGGTCCAGCTCCGACTCCTAAAAACTGTCAGAGAACAGAACACTAGCAGGTCCTATGGGAGGCGAGGCAGTGGACAGGGGGGCAACCATGCTAGCAGAATCATCAGGAATTAATTCAGAAACCCAGCTAACCTTCTCAAAAGCCAGAGACCACGATCTCTTAGAAAGAACAAGTGGCTGAAACGAAAATTGGAAAACCTGCTTAGAAACATGCAGAGCAGAGCAACGACCCAAAAGGGTATCAAAAGTCTTTCTCCATGCCATCTCAGGTGGTAAAGGCGGGCCATAAACCACATTCATACGTCCCACAATGAGATCTTGCTGGGGCAACGCAGGCTGCTGATATGGCACTATAGCCCAAGCATCAGGATCGGCAGGCTGAGCAACATTCTGAAGACCATTTCCCAAGAAAGCATCAGGAGGCTGAATATCATTGTTAGGAGCAGCAACAACCAGGCCTGGCACAATTTGCCCAGCTTCCATCGGAGCAACTACAACTCCATCTTCAATCACAGGAGGCAACTAAATAGGCTCGACTACAACAGCAGGGAGATCATCCGCAACTGCAGCAGCATCCAAATGCACATGCACAGGTGGGGCAAACTGAATAGAACTGTTCGACTGATTAACAGAGCCAGAAAAATCATGCTGGTTGATGATGATAGACTCCTGATCGGGAACAACTGCAATAATCGGGAACAACAACATGCATAGGAGGCGGAGGCGGCGGCACATCATTCCACCCAAGAGCAGGGTATGGTGATAGAGCAAAAATATTGTCTTCATGGATCAAGTGTCCGGGCAGGGGGTGAGGGTTCCCGTCGATCGGCATGGGATCTTCATCTTGCGGCATTTGCTCAGCAAAATTAGCACCAAGTATATAGTAGGGTGCCGTCCAAGAGACCTTTGCACCTCCCCAAGAAGCATAGTCTGAGAACACCACGTCCCTGGGAACTAAGATGTCCTCAGGGAAAGAAGCAAAAAAGATAGATCTGACAAGATACAGATCATCACTAATCCAATGGTGGAATTTTCCAAAAGTATTGACCGCAGCCCTCAAATTCTCAATATTACGCAGGTCAAGAGGGACACCAAAAAACATGAGACAACCCTGACGAAAACCTTGAACCCCACGAAAACCCTCACCATGGTCATGCCTCATAAAACGGACAAATCTATCCTGGCCAAGATCTTGAGGAGGCAGTTGAATCAAAGCAAAACTCTCACCAGCATCTCTGACCTCAAATAATCCAATACCAGAAATCCAAGGCTGAGCCGAACGGACATGAAAAACCATGTGGTTGAAGAGCTCAACCACCTGCTCACGTACCTGTCTCATCTGATCCAAAGGCTGAGCCGGCATAACCTCAGCAATCATGAAGCATTCATGTGAATGAACAATGGGCGACAGAGGCGAGATGAAGGTATGAGGAAGACGATGAACACCTCCATCGATGATGTGATGACCCACCAGCACATATCGCATCGGATCAAGGGCAAAGTTGGCCATGGGTGGGGGTGAGGAAGGAAGCAGAGGCGTCGGCGGGGGCGAACTAGCTGGGGTGTGTGGAGCGCAGGCCGTCGGGGATAATGGTGATGTGATAGGCCAGGCCAGCAAGGGTGGCGCCAGCGCATGCTTCCCAATGCAGGAGGGAGAGACCGGCCTATCCGAGATAGAGGGACGCTTCTGCTTCCAACATAAACCTTTTCCATCTCAATATACTCGCAGTCTTCCCAAGAATGACCAAAATCCCCACAAGCCAAACATCCAACAGAGACCGAGCAGCTGACAGACAGGTGGCCCCCTAGAGAGCAACGAGAACACATAAGCACTTGGTCCACCATGTCATTGACCATGGTCTCGAAAGCATCATGGGCCTCTTGCATGGATGGAATATCCAAGGAAAGAGGGATAGCAGGCCCAACTGGGGAATTGGCAACAGTAGCAGAACTGGGCTCTGCTGCAACTGGGCTGGCTACCGAAGGAGAGAAACTAGGCCTGGGGAGGCAGGCGGACGATGGACCAGTGACCACCGAGTCCGAAGAGCCCAACATGGCATGGGAGCCCAACATGGCACCATTCAAATCAGAATCTAACCCGCCCGAAGATCTCGTCGGAGATGGAGCTAGTGGTTCCGAAGAAGACGATCGTATAGGAACAACCGTGCCAAAGGTGATCGACGGCGAGGCAACCGTCCACTGGAGCTCCACTGGCGGCAGGGGGTGAATGACAACACATTCCTTAGGAGGTAGATAAGAGCCGGAGATAGAAGCTAATTCAATGCAATTGTGAGTAGCAGGATAACGATAACCCTTACATGCATCATAATTCTGGAACATGGCAAAAGAAAGCCTTCTGCGAGTCGAATTGCCAGATCTGGTCGCAGACTTAATAGGAGGCTTATGCATGGCCAACATGCCAAGAGTGGCACGCCACTTTAGAGGGGCTCACAAGGATCCACTCAGCGTCACACTCCTTTTTCCAGATCAAAAACTCACGCCACCAATTAGGCCCTCCATTTCCCCAAAGATGAAAATAACATTTGAATTGAGTGCAGGCATAAGAACGAGAATCAACAATATGAAATCCCACTTGCTTGCAAGACACCACCAATGAGAAAACTTTATCCTTAATGTATGTCACCATGAGATCAATAGCAGAACCCCCTAGAGCTGCCTCAAGCGCCGCAGCCACCGAATCTTCATCAAGCCGGAAATCATGCCGAGTGAAAGAGACCACTTGAACAAATGGACGTGATCCCTCCAAATGATGGATCGAAAGACCAGAAGATCTAAAAACCTCATCAGCAAAAGCCACCCCACGAGAGAAATCCAGATCCAGGGTTGCACCACCATCAGAACCCATAGAAGAGAGGGTCCCGAGAGAGAGGAGAGAAATCCAAAAACAATGCTCAGAGAAGATCTCAAAATTACCAAAGGATAAGGGAGATCGCCGGGAGGAGTCACCGGAGGGTGGGAGGGTGGGTGGGAGCGCCATTACTACAAGAGAAAACATATGATAGCTACTGTTTTGGATAGAAACAAGGCATCAAATGATTTTTGCTGAGTGTGAAACTTAGCAAATAGTTCAGGCACAATATTGTGGTGTTGCCTAAAAAGTTTCAGGGCCAAAGGAATCGTTCAAGCATTTTTAGAGATTGAAAAGGTCATTTAATATGATGTTGGACCACTAAATAATTTCTAGGGGCATTTTCGGAATCCAAAAGAGGTTGGTTCCAACATGACAAACACCCAGGGATTATTTGCCACACTTTGAACATTTTAATTTTCATGTTTGGAAAATTTGAATTTTGATTTTAAATTCGAGTTTGAATATGAACAGTGATTTGGATCAAGTGAGGATTAGCAACAGTAATGTGATGACATGGCACCATTAATGGAGGATTACTGTAGCTTAATTATCCGGGTGTCACAATATGTGAACATATACCGTCTGTTGGTACATTATCTATATATATGCATCAAATCTTTTTTACATTTTCTATTTTTAATTATATATTTTTGTACTTTGCTTTCGTCTATATATTGATCTGTTCTATCAGTTACTCCCACATATGATCTTGCTCTATTATTTTAATATATCTAATTTATGATCTTAATTTTTATTTAAAGCAGTGCATCCCTTGCTATGCAAGAACAGGAGTAGAAGGAAATCTTGGGCTTTACTTTGTTGATGACTCCTAGGATGTCATATTGACAACGCAGCATGGACATACAATGACGGTTAGCGTAAAACATGATAAAGATTGTCACTCCTATTTTAATGCGGACTTTGGAGAAAAATGTCTAAGTGTTATGAACTGAAAGCTGGCAATAAAATTCTAGTGCGTCCACCCACTACAAAAAAATACACTTATGTGATGATACGTGTTTGTCACAGTAGGTCGCGCTTTTTGTCATGCATGTACATCCATGACAATTTTTTGACAGAATCAAGATAGTCATACCTGTGCTGTCGTAGAAGTGTTCCATGACATTACCAAAATTATCATCGCGGAAGTGTCCACTTCCATGATGATAAATCGCGCGTCACAGAAGTGCTTTCGTCAAGGGTGACCGACACGTGGCATCCACCGTAACAGAATGCCGTTAAGCTATCGGGTTGGGTTTTGGATCCGATAACCCATAACAGCCCCGACCAATGGGGATTTACCACGTGTAAAATCATCATTGGCTGGAGGAAACACGTGTCGGCTCATCGTTGGGACAGATGTCATCCACTCATTGGACGGAAGGCGCCTATGATACGTCGACACGTGGCACGGCCCAACAGAGGCCCATTCCTGTGAAAAGGCTGGCCCGTTTGACTTGGTCAAAAGGTGGCGGGCCGGCCCAGGGAAAGCCTGTTAACGGCCTATTCGCATATAGCCCATTTACAACCCGCTAACCCAAGGCTCGTTATGCCCTATCTGAATTAGGCCCAGTAGCGTCATCTGGGCCATCCAATATGATTCTAGCATGTTTTCACTTCTGGCACATGTATGGCCCATGACGTCTTTCGGCCCATATGAGGCCCTATGTAACTCTTGGCCTATTAACGGCCCGTGGTGAAACTGGCCCGTAATGAACAGTGTATCACTTTACACCCATTAACGGCCCATGGTGAAACTGACCCGTAATGAACAGTGTATCACTTTATACCCATTAATGTCCCGTTATACCGTTGGGCCGATTCCAGCCCATGTTATCTTTCGGCCTTCTCAGAGCCCATTTATTCTTGGGCTCATTTCTAGCATTCGTTTACTTACGGTCTGTTACTGTTATTTTCTGCTTGTGGGCCAAATTCAGCATGTGGTTACAGTCGGCCCGTTTGTGGTCCGTTAATACGTTGGGCCATTTTCATAGCGTCATCAAATACGGCCTATTAATGATGGCCCGTTATGGTCGGCCCATGAACGGACGATTCCAACTCTAGCCCATTTACGGCTATAATGCGGTCTGTTTGGCCCATGTTTGGCCAATCAATCATACAGCCCGTATAAGGCCCATTGATGATACGACGCACAGAAGGCCCATTGTTTATATGGTCCGTAGGAGGCCCATTGTTTCTATGGCCCGTAGAAGGCCCACTGTTTCTACTGCCAGTACGAGGCCCAGTGTCACTGCAATAAATATTAGCCCATGGTTATTGTGGCCTAGTTTTAAAAAATAGGTTATTGTAGCCACTAGCAAACAGCGGAAAAAGAACTGCAATGACTACAAGCAAACAAATAAACAAGACAACAAGGAAATAAATAACCAAGCAACTAACGCTAGGCTATCACGGCTATTACACATATTACATCCACTGGGCATCAAAGTTCGCCACCAGTGCAAATATAGGGAACAAAGCGGCATATCATATACACTGGTTGTCAAAGTTGGCGACCAGCGCAAATAAACGCCACAGCAAAACAAATCAATAACTGAAACCACTTCAGAAGATCTCAAGAAACAATATCCTGGGTACCCATAATGCTGGCAAGATGCTTACCAAGCTTATTAACTTTCTCTTGTTTGGCGCTTAAATCCTCCAGCGCTTGCTGTTGCACCAGAAAATATGCATATGAATTCTGCAGGGACTTCCTCAGTCCTTCAGCTTCCTATCGCAGCACATCTGATCGATGTCTTTCAACTTGAAGTTTAGACTCAAGAAGACGAACTGATTCAGGCAGCGAGTTCGAAGAGCTTGTGCCAGAAGTAGTGGCCAGTAACTCGAACACTACATCAAGACAGGACTTTTGGGTTCCCTCACTGTCGTCAAGATAGTTTTTATCAACTTTCTTGGAGACCAACAGGGATGTCTCACTATCTTGAACCTTATCTGCATTACTTCCTTTACCATTGGATAACGCGGTACTGTTCTCCAATATTTTGTCCTCATTCTAAAAGAGAAACAAGCAGACACATCACATGTTTACCATGTTGTATATGAAACTCATTTTAGTAAATGAGTTCAGTAGTAAAGTGGACAAGATAACAGCACGAAACAAACATATATCTATGTATCATGGTCACTTTATGGTCTATATCATTCTAGTTTTTGTTGCCAAATCAAGATAGAGACACAGTTCAAATAATATTTGTTCAAGACAAAGCAGAATAGACAAAATATAAGTGTGGGTTACTATAGAGCAATAACAACACTTGTAATGTGCATGACATGAGAACATAACTGTTTATTCAATTGAAACTGAAATCAACATAGAGCAGGTTACAACAGCAAACCAGTTAAAGAAACAGGTTTAAAACATACCTGTTGCGCCGTTGGAGTTTCAATTCCATCCTTCAAATTTGAAAATAGTTGGTATGAGTAAATACAGTAATGCAAGAGCAAAGGAGTATGAACCATAGCTACAGAACCTGACCTGAGAACAAATCTTCTTCTCCTTTAAGCGTTGAGTTGGGATTCGGAGTGGTAGTCCTCGTGCTTTGGGCACTGCAGTTCCCTTACTAACTGCTCGTGTTTGGGTGCTCTGTGGTGGAGACGGTGCTGTGTCAACTGGAACAAGGTTACTATCTACCGGGGTTGGGGTTAGAAAGGGTGTAGCTGGTTCTCTGTCCAACTAGGTAGGGGTACAATCTGCGAGAGTATGGGTTATGTGTGGTGGATCTGGTCCTTGGGCAAGTACACCCGTGGTTCTATCTGCATCAACTGGTAGCACTATCTTTTCTGAAGACCGTGTTGTTACTCCCTTAGATACTGCCATCACGCTCTCCAATTTAAATGGCTGATAAACAAGAAAAGTAATTGAAAGTATAGACATTGTATGATAGACAGGTGCAATGGATAGTGGGGAATGAAAGAGGGCATGAAATAATTCATATTTATGTTTTCTAACCAAATAGGATAGCATGACACAATTTCACATTATGATGGCTAACTAAAAAAGATGGAAAGACATAGTTCAAAATATGAGACTATGTAAACACGATGACATGACATAACTATATAATGTGTTTATTAAATAGGTTGGCAAGCTATAATTCACATACATTCACGAATAGAATGCCATAATTCAAAATATGATGACTGTAAACACTAAACAGGATGAGATGATATAACTATATGATGTATTTATTAAATGGGTTGCCATGCCATAATTCAGATAGATGATGTGTATGTACTATGTAAACATGATGCCATGATATATTTCAAATATATGATTTATATAGTAAGCAAGTAAGCAGATGGCAATCCATATATGATGTAAAAACTAAGCAATGCAAGGCAACATGCATGACATGGGTAATATAACCCTGCCAAGTTTGAGCATAGACCTCAGGGGGGAAATAGGACTGGTCATCAGTCTCTGAAGCCTCCTCTGAGGAGCTCTCTGTAACCAGCAAGATGTCTGCTTCAGCAGGTAGCATTGTCTGCTCTGAATACCTTGTTTTCACTCCAGATACTTCCATCACCGCTTCAAATGGTTGATGCACAGGAAGAGTAGTTGAATATACAAACATTATCGACAAATGGAACATGTAGTACAAAAAATGATAGCATGATATAATTCACATACATGATGATTGGCTAAACAGCATGGCATTGCATAATTCACATATATAATGCATTTGCAACAAGATAGCATTGTATAATTCACATATATAATGTCTTGCAACAAGATGGCAATGCATAATTCACATATATGGTAATTAGACACTGAAAAGATGGCATTCACACAAAGCATGTCTAAACTAATCAAATGACATAGCAATGCGAGACACCATACGCACGATATGAGAAACAT
>NC_041385.1:620490760-620496147 GCF_002162155.2 Triticum dicoccoides
TAGGACTGGTCATCTGTCTCTGAATCCTCCTCTGAGGAGCTATCCGTAACCAGCGAGATATGCACTTCGTCAGATAGCATAGTTTGCTCTGAAGACCTTGTTTTCACTCCAGAAATTGCCATCACCATGTCAAATGGTTGATGCACACGCAGAGCAGTTGAATGTACTAACATTGTTGACAAATGTAGTATGTAACGAAAAAAAAGGATGGCCTGATATAATTTACATATAAGATGACTCGCTAAGCAGGATGGCATTGCAAAATTCACATATATGATGCCTGGCTAAACAAGATGGCGTTGCATAAATCACATAAACGATGAATAAACTAAACAGATGGCATTCGCACAAAGGATGTCTAAACTAAGCAGATGACATATTTGATGTATAAAGTAAGCAATGCAAGACACCATATGCATGATATAACCAACATCAGCATACCAAGTTAGAGCGAAGACCTTAGGGGGTAAGTAGGAGTTGTCTTCTCCTTCTGAATCCCCCTCAGAATATATATCTTCCTCTCGATTACAATCTGAAATGCGTGGAGGGGGGGTTGCCTTTGCGCCTACCATGGAGTGACGTCTGCATGAAATTTTATTGCCACGCAAGGCTCGTCTCTTTTGCTCTACATGTTCAGTTCCATTGTTTACAATAACTGTCATGCATAGGAATAAACATAGTGAGATTATGTAAGAAGTGCAGGCAGAAATCCAGAGTGATGGTAGCAACCTGTGGATAGACCCAAAACCAATAATAGCAGGCAAATAATGGCTTCAGTTAAAAAATACAGATAATGGCTTCTTTACTGTTTGTTTCCCACCCAACATGAAACTCATAGTAGACACCGGAGATTAACCAGATAGTAGATAGATACTATTGATAGCGGCCCCGATATGTACCCCACAACCATTTAAAAACTCAAGTTTAACCATTAGTTTGGAGCTGACTTAGAGTCTAATCGGTGAACAGGACGATAAAGTAGCATGTAATATTAAGCGATGCATAACGTAAGCAGACACGAAAGAGTGCGACCTCTCTTGTGGACCCTTGTAGTCCTCGAGGTCATCTACTCGGGTGATGATGGTAATGCAGTTTTCATGGCTGCCAGCAGCGGGGAAGAAGATCTGAGGCGACGAAAGACAGTCTGGAGGCCGGATCCCTGCTGTGCTGGACCCTTCTGTCGGTGGAGCAGCTGAGCTGGGGTGGACGACGGTGTAGTAGGAGCGGGACAAACCATGCAAGGTTTTCTTTGACAACTATCTGTAAGAGAAGTAATTCTGTAAGGGCTCGTTTGAATTGGAGGATTCCAACAATACAGGGATAGGAAATAGACAGGAATAGGATAGGAATGCACGTGCAAAACAGAGAATTTAAAAACACAGGATTTCTGCCAATCTGGGTGTTTGATTCACAACAATTGGAAGATTAGAGGATGCAAAGAAGCATGGTGAGATTAAGTCAAACCACAAGAAAATGTATGATTATAATTCTATTATGCTACTATCTCTTAGTCTTGTTCTTCATGAATAGGAATTTGAAAAGGAGGACAAGTGAAAATTAAAATTCCTACATTTTTTCTTTCAAGGAGACACTAAAGGAACAAATCAGTGTGCTCAGTGGACAATATATATAACATGTAGAGTAAAAAAGAGATGCAACAAGTGTACAACCTCTTTGGCGAACCCATGTCGATCTCAGCGTGATTGGGTTGGCCGGTGAGGATGCTCCGGCTGACTTTGCTGTCGGAGGAGGGGAAGAAGATCTTAGGCGTCTAGAGATGGATCCCGAGGTACTGCTCCACAGTGATGGAGGGTTTCGTCGTTGGAGCAGCTCCGGTGAGTTGTACGACGCCGAGGCTGAAGTAGGACAAGAGAGACAACGAACAACGTTAACCTGAGTGGAATTCTAATAGCATCTCCAATACATGACGTAAAATACATAACCACAAAGTGCTAGATGTAAAATACATCAGCCGCTCATCTCTGAACTTAACTGTCGAAACTGAACTTAACTGTCGAAACTGAACTTAACTGTCGAAACTGAATTTTGCTGTCAAAACCGAACGCACTAGCAAGGTGAGGCTACACGTCGGTCGACTGACTTTTTCATCTCTGGTTAGTCGATTTTGCAGCCATTGGATACGAAATCAAGGGCCTGCGGTTCATCTTCAACCTCCACCCCCTCAGCCTCCAGCCACCACCGGCCAAACAGCAGACCCCCGCCGCCCGCTGCCGGCGGTGTGCCGCCCCCGCCCACCCCGAAAACAATCCCCACCGCCGGTCCGCCGCCGCCCCGGCCATCCCTCTACGAGATCCCCACACCACCGCCCCGCCACCACCAGCGGCCACCGCCCCCATCCTGAACCCTAAGATAGATAGTGGGGTACCTCTCCGGCGAGCCACCCTCCCCGCTGCGGCGGGTTCTTCCTTCACCCCGGCGAGCCCACCCCTTGAAAATCAACTGTCCCAAAAGTCGATTCAGTAGACTGAAGTGTAGCCAAATCGGAGCAGCATCGCAAGCAAGAGCAAGAGCGAGAGCAGCAGCGCGAGCAAGAGCAATAGCAAGAGCAGACCAGGCAGGGGACCAAGAGCAAGAGCAGAGCAGCAGCGCGAGCGAGAGCTAAAGCAGCAGCAGCTCCTACTGATGTGGACGTCGCCGCCGAGGGAGCGACACCGTGGAGGAAGTGGCCGGCGACGGCGCCATGGATGGAGCCGCACCGTGTCGGCTCGGGACCGAGCACCAGCAGCACCGTGAGGTCGAATCAAGAAGAAAATGCGGCGATTAGTGTACATCCTCTTTGGTGGCGCCGATTAGGCCGTAGCTTCATCCGAGGAAATGGTGATGATGATGCTCTTCCGGTGGTGCAGGTGAAGATGGCAGTGTGGGAATGGAGGTGGCGCGAAAGACGATGGGAACGTCGGGGCATCTCCTTGGAGGTGGAGGACGGGGTGGCTGAACCGGCGGGACGATGAGATCGACGACGGATCCTCATCCGGTATGGTGGATGACGGACGTCGAGGTATTGCTATGGACGACATCGTCGGGGAAGAGGCTCCGGCTGGGTGGCGGACGAAGTAGGGTGTGGGGTTTCGTCGCGGGTTTTCGCGGCCTCGGTGTACGAATGGGTGGGCGGATGGGATGGCAGTGGGGAACCATGGCTTAGAGAAGCGCTTGTCCGAAATGTGGGGTAAGTTACGAAAGTACCCCCAACCGATTTGAGGCGGTTCTTTCGCGTGTCGGGATTTCACAGGAGGTGGGAGTTTTCGTGCGCGTTGTAATTTCGGAATAGCAAGGTGCGGGTTGAGATGGAGGTAGTTGTCGGAGCACAACGAGACAAAGATATAGCTTAAATATTTCGGGCTAACAAGGCGCGGGTTGAAATTTCCGGACAATCCTAACGTGTACTGTACCAAATCAATGCGCACTACAAATTTCATTCAAAACTTTGAATTCATGTTATGTTCAATTAAAATATTTCGCTACGTGTATAATGGATGCAACCTACTACTCAAATGAACGTTTTAGTGCATTCCAAACGTATATACTACCGCTTCAATATGAACTAAATTTGAATAAGATCTACAGTAATGATTGTTGTGAAGTCAAAGCATTTGAATTTGTTTCTCTGTTTTAATAAGATCTACAATCATCATTATTGTCAAGTTAAACCATCGTTTGTGTATTATCTTCACAGCACACCACATGATTAGTCTCGAGTTACATATGAACTATGTGTACTATATGAACTCGAACTAGATTTTTTGAATCCACTTTATTTTGATTTCAAATCACATTACATTTGTAGCTCTAGCTAGATCTTCATAATCTAAACCATGTCTCATATGTATAATATGTTTATCACATTATGTATGGTGCCCCGCCCCCTACGCCTACAAGTATTTAGATGTGAGTTGCAAACACCACACATTACCACAAATTCAAATAAAATGTGAGAATGTTCGATATATACTATTGTTTAGATTGCTCGATATTTAGTTGTAAGCTGCAAACGCCACACGTTATCACAAATTCAAATAAAATGTGAGATTGTTTGATGTATAGTATGGTTTAGATTGTTCGGCATTTAGCTATGAGTTGCAAACGCCATGCATTATCACATTATGGTATAACATGTGCACAGAACGTGTATCACCGCTATATTCATGCATGCAATGTTAAAAACACTATGATCTCCTATTCAAATATATGAATCCGCTTTCATATCAAATTATGATCTTTGTTAGTCTCTTACACCCACACAATCCTCTAACCTTTGTAGCTACCACTAACTTTCTCTCGTGCATGCACACGCCCTCCTCGCCCTCCCCCTCCCTCGGCATTCTATCCACCGGGCACATTCATTTTTTTCTTTAGGTCGTTCTCCCAGAGTCTCCACAACTCCTTTCCGACACACACCGATCGATAAACCTCTCCAGTGATGCCTGCCTACAACATACACACACACCTTCCATCTCCTCCTTTATGTGTCCTTGCCTCGTGTCTCTCATACGGTCAGACACATGTGTAAACTCTCGCCCCTCTTTTCATCGATCTCACAACCGCACACTCCTCCCCCTATCCAGCTAGTAGTTGGGCCTCTCGCACCACCTCCTAGCTCCATTCTCTCTGTCTATCCGTCTCGCTGGGCCTTATTTGCCTCTAACAAATGGATGTACACCGACCGATCTCTCGCTATACATATATCTAGCTAGGTCCTTATAACTCGTTTTTACACACACGTCGATCGATCTACCTCATTAGGTTTGTCTCTCCCTTCCTCTGACAAACAACAATTGATCTACCGATCTAGTTAGGTTTGCTTACCAAACACATGGTTCCCCTTCATCATCCATGGATGTGTCCCGATAGATCTATCAGGCACAGGCACACATAGAAACACATCCCCACTCTTATTGATAACATTGCAGTTCCACCCTCAGTTTGTCTAGTAGGCCTCTCCCAATATCTCTGAGAAGCAACTCTATCACCCATCCAGCACTCTACCCCTCTCCCTCTCTCTCCCTCCCTCTCTCTCTCCTCTCTCTCTCTGTCCCATCATATTTCCCGTCCTTCAATTATGTATGTCGACCGATCTCCCTCAGGACATAGCTGGGTCTCTCCTTCTCAACACATATATGAGTCATTCTACCTCTATAGTTAGGCCTCTGCCTACCCCTCCCCCACCCCCTCCCCCCCACACACACCGATACATCGAGCGCTCTAGTCATGTCTCCCTGCCACACACAAACTTGACATGTGCCCTCTAATGTTCCGGTAGGCCAGTTGCGCTATATCTTTGACTTGCACACCCACACAATTTCGATGGCTCTCTTCATCGATCTCGCACCCACCCACTTGATCCTCTCTTCGACTCTATCGATAGCTAT
>NC_041385.1:620496412-620508087 GCF_002162155.2 Triticum dicoccoides
GGGGGACATGCACGAAGAGAAGAGGTGCATGCACGGTGCACGTACTCCCGTCTCTTTCCCAACCACACCCGCGCGGGTACACGGTGGAGCTCATTTATGTACGAAAAAGGCAGCCCACGTGGTAATTTGGCACGTGTACTGGTTGTCCACTTGGTGGAGGGAGGATCATCTACCACGGATGAACAAACAAATTGCGACTTGACGTGTTATGTTAAATTAAAAAAAGAGGCAAACCATGTGGGGCCTACCTTAGAGGCAAGGCTCTATACACTGGAGTACTTTTTATGTGTCATGTCAACTCATAGAACAAGGAGAAGCTTGCTTAGTATGCCGTCTCCCCAGCCCACGGGCGCGGTGGCTCGCAGGATGAGGTGAAGCTTGCTCCGCCTTACGCCCGCTCCCTCACCCATGCGCGCGGTGGCTCGCAGGACGAGGAGAAAAATTTACTAATCCCTCCGTTTACTCCTCGTCCCGACTACCTTGGTTATAGAGATTATATCATATTGTTTGGAATATATATGTCCTTTAGTAGATTTCAATATGAACTACTAGTACATACTCCAAACGCTGATGTATATAGACGTATTTTAGAGGGTAGATTCACTCATTTTGCTCCATGTACTACTCCCTCCGTTCCAAAATAGATGACCCAACTTTGTACTAAAGTTAGTACAAAGTTGAGTCATCTATTTTGGAACGGAGGGAGTACCTCTGTCTGGGTTTATTGGTCCCCATTGTATTTCGTGCCAAATTTTGACCATAGATTAAACTAAGAAAATGTTCATGCATGTCACCAAACATTATATTTTTGAAAACTATGTTCAAATACGAATCCAATGAGATAATTTTTCTTGACATGCATTAACATTTTGTTAGTTAAATCTTTAGTCAAAATTTGGCACAAACTATAAAAGGGACCTATAAACCAGGACGGAGGTAGTAGCACTCTCCCTCGCCCCTTGACCCTCTCCCACGTGGTGGACGTGCAGCAATTCATTCGGTCTCATATAGCCAGAACGATATATACCGCACTACCATTATTGCTCGACTCCCCGAAGAGGCGAAGAGCCAATCGCAAGGTTAATATTTTGGAGATGCCAAGCGCAAGGTTATAGGAGAACGAGTAGTAGGTGCCGCGTCATTTATAAATAAACTTTTTATTTTCTTTAGTGGCACGTATGCAATATGATAGGTTCATATGGAGAGAAAAGGAAACCGCTCCACTATATACATAGTCAGGACGGGCCAGCCTACATGGTTGCTTGCTGGGGTTGCTATCTTCACACTCTCTCGCACAAAACGACTATGGCCACATCTCTAACATCTCGGCGGATCATGTCCGCTTGGGGAAGGGGTGGATGCTTAGTGTAGATGCGGTGGCCATCGCCGACGGCGAAAACCCACTGTCGGCACGTCTCGATCAAGGGTCCCCGCCGTTCTCTCTCACAAAGCCGGTGAGGTTGCCTTCGTCCCTTGCTCACTGCCGCGACATTGGCAGTTGCCGCCTCCCGCCGCCCTCCTCAAGGTTGAGCTACGTCCCTCAGGTACAACTCCCTTTACAGCCGGCTTGCACCACTGCTCCAGCTGCCCACATCACTCCCTATGGATATTCCTCTACTTCTTTGCCCTGCACATACCTGATACCTCTACTGGCTTCTACGTACTGTATTTGTGATGAGTTTATGTCTCATCAACTAGTCCCAGTAATCTTATTCTAATCACGCTTCTTCAATTTCTTTGCCACAGGGATGCTCATCTCGATTTTGGTGAAACTGAACAAAATGATTCGATGGTCAAAAGGTTGCAAATTCATTTATTAGGAAGCTCGAATGTTGCCAGCAAATTGAAGCCTGGTCAGGGTTCACGGTTCAAGGGCTATGGACTGCATGTATCGTTTTTTTCTTTAGCTGCCTCTGTTCCAAAATAAGTGTCAACTTTAGTAGTAGTACAACTTTGTACTAAAGTTTGCACAAAGTTGAGACACTTATTTTGGAACGGATGGAGTACATATTTGCTATGATCTGTCAATCATTGAGATGCAATAGCATGCATGTTAGTCTCCTTTGTATTTGATGAAATGTTGCAACGGGCAACCTTGGAAGAAACATACATGTAACAAGAGCTGGAAGCTTCATATCATTGTACAAATTTATCTCGCTGATAAATTACAGTACGTAGTACTATACTAGTACTTCCTCCGTTCCTAAATATAAGTCTTTGTAGAGATTTCACCATGAACCACATGCAGATGTATATATGTGCATTTTAAGGGTAGATTCATTCATTTTGTTCTGTATGTAGTTCACCTAGTGGAATCTCTACAAAGAAATATCTACTAGTAATAGCTAGCCCCCACTACTAGGAATTCTCTATCCTCTCCTTGAGCCACATCATCAAAATTGATGTAGCTTTTAGATGAAGTAAATCAGTCCATAATAGCCGTCTGATCTAGACGTTGAGAGGCTCCGCACTAAGCCACATGCAAGCATGCAGAAATACCGTGGCACATGCATGTGAGTGGGTTTTAAATCACATCAACATGTTTGCATGCAAGCATGCACTGGTAGCATGCATGTAAGTGAGCTTTTAAGTCCCATTAACATGTCAAAAAGAAAAATATAATCCCATTATGCAGTAGGAGTTGGCTGATCTTTTTTCCTTACGTGGGATGATCTAAATGATGATGGGAGTTTATTTAGTTTGCCTACCACATTTGTCATGCCGTTATAGAGTTTTTCTTAGTTCTATGAAATCAATAATTTTGCGCAGAGAGATATACCGCTGTTCCGCGGCAACGCGTGGGAAGTCATCTAGTAATATTTAGGAACGGAGGGAGTACTATGTAAAGAGTTAGGTGTCGCACGGTGATAGTGTGAGGTGGGCCATGTAATCTCTGAGCCCGCGTGTTTTCACTGCTCTTGCACTCCTCTGCTGTAAGAATGGAGAAAATTGTACTCCCTCCGTCCCAAAATTCTTGTCTTAGATTTGTTTTGATACGAATGTACCTAATACTAAAATGTGACTTGATACATCCGTATTTGGACAAATGTAAGACAAGAATTTTAGGATGGAGGGAGTAATATAGTAGTAGTATACCTCCTTTAGCTGAAAGCGTTGGACATCTAGAAGTCCTACCACCTCAGTAATAAAGACCAATGAGCCCTCAAATCACATAGACCCAGTAGTAAGTTGGACGGACGAAGCAACCATCACTCTTGCTCCATTAAGAGGCCGCGTCCGCTCTGCCCGTGCATGAATGGGGCATCGATTCTTTGGAGCGGCGCTGACCGTTTCGGGCGGGAAGCGCGCGCGGGCGATGGAGTGGCTTTGGGTGGGCCAGGCTGGTTTGGGGTGGGCGTGGCAGCTGTCTGCATGGCCCTACTGGACATGCCCGGAAATGAGAGGATGCACCGACTCTCGCGGCTAAAATCATACAGTACACACCATCTCTCTGTAGGAGTAGGTCGATCTGTCGCACTCTCTAACACACACATGCTGTTAAACACACACACACACACACACACGCACGCACCTTGGTCCCGTTGCACCTTCTAACGTGACTTATTACACCTAGATGGAGGGAGTAGTAAGTATACGAGATACGGTGGCACACTGACTTAAGTCGAATACAAGTGCCCAAAATTTGTGTGCATGTTAATTATAATAAGGATTCACTTGAAATAGTACGTGAGCGAACGGAGGGATCAATTGGACAGTGTTCCCGAGCAGTAGCGAGATGTGTGAGGTAAGATACACCGCTGGCGCTTTTAATTTTTCTTATTAATTTGGTTGTTTCACCCTCTGACTGGTGGGACCCAACGTACTACGTGGAGAGAGGTAAGGTGACTAAGGCTGCATTATTTCTGCACCACTGTGGATAGTCTTACCACCAAAGCCACATGACACAATTATGATTGAAATCCCAATGACTCCAACACACACAAAAAAAACACGGCATGCTTGTCACACGAATGCAGGAATGTATAAAAGGTTATTTTCCTCTCGTTGAACATAACGGGAGGGTTGTGTAGCTGGTTAGCCTATTCGCTCATCAAACATGAGGTCTCGGGTTTGATAACTACACTTGAGCATAATTTTTGCCAGGAGGATTCTTTGACTGGTCAAAATGTTTTCTAGGGTTTGCACGCTTCACACTCTCTCTCCAGTATATATATACACGCTGGAGCCTCAACGCTTGTAGTTGCTCTCTTCACACTCTCTCGCCCTCTCCCGCTAGAGCCTCAGCGCTTGTAGTTGCTCTCTCCACACTCTCTCGCCCTCTCCAGATCTAAACAAGACTTTGTTGGCCTCTCTCTCCCCTCACTGCTGCTCAAAGAGCCCGCGGGATCCGTCCGCCAGGAAGGGAAGGAGGCTTAACGCTGTCACCGTCGGCGAGGGAGGGAATCCTCTACCGGCGCAGCTGTTCACTTTCCACCCAGCGGCAGCGTGGTAGGGCCTCCGACCCCTTCTTGTTCGCCGCCGTCCTGTCGCCCACCGAACCATGCCCCAAGAACCTTAAGGTATATTTTACTTACTCCACATGCATTGCTCTAGCTGCATGTATACCATGAATCTAGGACGTGGTTCAAAGAGGAAATGAGTGGGGGAAAGTAGTCGGAAAAGTTGTATATAGCATGAATCTAGGACGTGGTTCAAAGAGGAAATGAAGGGGGAAAGTTGTATAGCGTGAATCTAGGATGTGGTTCAAAGTGGAAAGGAATGGGGGAAAGTAGTGGGGAAAGTTGTATTGCATAAATCTAGGACGTGGTTCAAAGAGGAAAGGAAGGGGCGAAAGTACTAGTTCAAAAAGGAAAGGAAGGGACAAGGTTGTAGAGTTTGAGCAGGACTAGATTTGCTGCGCTCACATAGGGAAAGGTGTCTAAAGATAACAAAACTGGGACCAACACAAATATGCTCCTTGGTTGTTTGTTGTTTGTTGCAACAGACTGTGCATGACCACATTACATTGGTAGATGCACATGGTGCTGGTGCGACCACTGTCCCATGCAACTCATTAGCTGTTGTTAATCTGAGGCCCTGTTTGGTTAAAAACTCCCTAGTCCCTACCTGCTTGGTTCCAGGGACTAAACATGGACTAGAGGTTATTAAATGACATGATAAAAGACCATGTTACCCCTAGTAATGAACTAATAGAAACAAGGTGCGATGCGTGGCAGGGGCAACTGTTGGAAAAAGTCCCAAAAAGACTCCCTCGGGGTCTTCTTTCTTTAGTCCCGAATGCCCACTTTTAGTCCCTAAAAGTCCCTCATGTTTGGTTTAGATGGGACTGACACGGAGTTTTTTTAGTCCCTACACCAAAATGTCCCTGTAAGCAAACACCCTCTAATAATGCCTCGGGAAAATTGATGCAATGCCACAGTTAAAAGCAAATTACATGTTTAACAAATTTTATTGTAAATATAATCTCTATGTTAATATTAATCAATGCCACCGTTTGAGAAATGCTACTGTCTTGCTTTCTTTCCCATTTAGATAAGGTAGATGCTTCTTTTTGTTGGCTTCTGTGTCATCCACCGTTATTGACAACTAATTGTTTCCTTTGCACCTCTATGTAAACAGGGTTATCTACTTCACCTCGTTGCCATTGTGACCTTTTGTTGCACTGCACAAAACACTTTTGTTTTAAGAGCGTTTTGTGCAGTTCAACCAAAATGTCACACCGACAATGTTGCTTGATTGCTTGATCTTAGTGGAACTGCACAAGAGGAGATCTTACTTCCTATACGTTAAGGCAAATTTGGTTCAGATCTTCTTCTTGTGAGTTGTTTGAATTCCGCATCATGAGAGGTTAGTACTAGCCTTCTTTCACATGATTCTGCAGTGTGCTTTCATATGTTGTGCTGCTTGTACGATAATGTTGCTTGATTTTAGTGAACTGCACAAATGGAGACAAGACTTCCAATTTGTATGTGCACCATAATATCCCATTGAGGTAAGATAAGGATATTTCACAACTGCTGGCCTGTATTTTGCCACTTTCATCAGAAAATTAAGTTTAGTACTATACTTGTGCTCCCAAAATGAAGGGGAAGAACAAGCGGAGGAAAAACAAAAATCAACTCCCAGTGTTGTAATGAAGCACTGGAACTGTGATGACACAAGTAATGATATAGTTTTGCATCTTAATTTATTGCTATGGCTGGAACGAGCAATTGTTTTGCCACTGATTTGATGTCATACGTAATTATCTCTACTTGTGCAAACAGGGATCTTCTTTGAAGATACCATATGTTTTAGTGGAACTGCACAAGAAGGTGTTGGAAACATTAAACTAATCAAGGAGTATATAGTAAGCATGGCCACCCCCATAGATAGCAACAGATGGTTCCGGAGAAGTGCTTCATCTGTATGGTCTACACAATCAGCCTCCTGACAAAGTTTGGTACTCGCCCACTGACTTCATCCATATGATCGACCTTTGTCATCTGTATTGGTGTTGTGCTACTGTTTAGATACTGTCATGAAAAAGTGGTATTGTCCTTGAGAAATGCTTCATCTGTGTTGTTTTAAATATTTCCTTTCCTTTTTTCGAGCAAACAGGGATGCTAGCATTTAGTAGTCCTCTTGTCTTTGCACAATAGGATCATCTTCCTCTGAAGAAGAATATGGAGTACGTGAAGTGACTAGTTCCAATTATGCCAGGATGAAGAACCCTATCTATCTTCTCATCAGAAGGAGCAGTTGAAGGATGGTTACATTACTCCCCACAAGACCAAACTAACTTCAGCTCAGAAGGACTGACAAATCTCCATTTTTTTGCTGTGATGCCCGAGTACAATGTTGTTCTAGGATTCTTTCTGTTGAGTTCCATTTTTCTAAAAGTGTGCTCTACATGGACCATGTATGTGCCTGTTGAAACTGTCAATTCATAGTACAGTTTGCTTTATGCTAATCACTTTTTTGTATTTGTGCAAACAGGGGTGCTCAACTTGATTTCAATGGGAACTGCACAAAATGTTCATGAATACATCGAATCATTCATTTCCGCCACAAGAAAGGAGGTGCCCGTAAGTTCGAGGCGTTGCAACATATAAGGGCGAAATCATACAAGCTACGTGTGAATTTGGTTGATTTTGGTGGAACTGCACAAAAAGAATAGCTGGTTTATTTAGCACGAGGTGCCATGTCAATGTCCGAATTGATGGCAAACCCTGCCCATTCCACAATCGTAGGCATTTGATATTTTGGAATGGAAAAACTTTGTCAAATTTTGCTCATTTATTTTAGCAAGATATGTGTTTGATATTTTCGAATGGGACGCCCTTTGCTGTCAGCAGCGTCGATCAAATTTTTCTTTATTCTTTAGTTGTGAAGTAAATATTGCCTCTGACATGTGAGTCGCTGAGATGCATAATCATCGATTGTTTTAAATGTTCTCTATGAATTGCCAGGCCTGTGTGTTTGATTGCAATGTATAGAAACACTAAAAAGCTGCTCAAACTCTTTGTACTCCTTCTGTTCCTTTTTACTTTGCACATTGTGGAAGTGCATACTTTTTTGTATAAGATTGGTCAAAGTAGAGATACTTTGACTACAGACAAAACTTGTATGCATACTTGAAAGGACCGGAGCAAGTACATGTGAAACTGCTGAAACTAGGTGATCACCCTGGGAATAATGCTAGTACGTATTGTTTTGCATCTTGATCCAATGCCAGTGATATAGGAATTCGAACTAATCGAAATAAATTCATTCATACACGGTCGGATTTCATATAAACATGTCGGATTTCATTACATTTCATACATTCTTCAACTAAAAAGGGGTGCGCTGGAGGTATAATTAATTAACCGAAGCTACCCATCTGTGTCCCGCTGAGCCGAACAGAAGCTTCAGTGACTTAACTGCAGGTGCAGTTGCGTAACTGACATGTGGCCTGTTGGGCCCACGTGTCGGTCAGCAAACTGCACCAGCAGTTAAGTAGAAGCAGCGTTCTTTTCCAGCCCAGCTCTCCGACTCCACGTCGCCGCCAAGAAGCTAACCGGCCATCAATGGTCAACCCGCCTAGCTTGGCTTCAACCGGAGGGTAGCAGTGGTGGCCTTACTTGGACCCGAGCGGCGGCGACCTACCGTGTTCTACTCTTCCTCGTTTTCTGTGTGGCGCGGCCTTGTTGGCAGCGGGGCTGGGCCTCGGCGCAGCCGACGATGTCCTCTGTCTCGTTGCCGGCGGGCGGCGCCTCAGCGGAGCGGTGGAAATCCTCCCCCACGTTGCCGGCAGGGTGGGGCCTCGGCTGAGCCGGCGGTATCCTCTGCCTCGTTGTTGGCGCCGCGGGTCCTCGGCTGAGCCGGTGGTGTCCTCTGCCTCGTTGTTGGCGCCGCGGGGCCTCGGCGGAGCAGGGCCTCATCGATGCAGGGACTCATCAGAGCCGGCATTGTCCTATGCCTCGTCCTCGGTCTTGCCAAACAGCGCCTCGCCCGCTTCATCGCCCTCTTTGCTAGCCTCTTTGTAGGCGGCCACAACCTCATCCACCCGCATGCAGTACCGCCAGCGCTCGAGGCGGCCCTTGCGGGCGGAGCGGTACGAGTCGAGCATCACCTCCTGCTCAGCCCTCTTAGCGGCGATCTGCTCCTCCGCCTGCAGGTGCTCCTGGAGGAGATGGTGGTTGTAGGCGGCGGCGGCCTACGCCTCCCGGAACTGCTCCTCACTCATTTGCCTCACCCTGTCCATATATTGGGCACGGGCCTCGTCAATGGCCATGGTGCAATGCATCGGCAAGGATGGCACGGAGGAGGGGGTTGTCGTCGGATCGTCGACTACCATGTTCTCCATTGGGACGTCGTCGTCCTCCGGCTGCCTGTCGGCCAGCCGGTCGGCAGCAATGGCTGCCATCTCCTTGTGGTCCGTCGTCCGCCCGTCCCGAAGAGCGCTGGAGCGCGAGGAAGCGATGGTGGGAAGTAGTGGTGTGGACAGGAGAAAGGGCATGGATGTGGATGACTGCGGCTATGGCCGGCGCAGCAGTTTATATAGCAATGGTGGGCGGGCGGAGGGACTGACGTGTGGCGCCGGAGTAGCCGCGTCGGCAACCGTGTATCATTATTGTTTGCGGCAGATGAACGGACGGACGACACTTGTGTCGTCTGAAGGCGGAGCAATCGCCTGCACCGGGAAGCAGGGCGGCCGGCGCTAACTGTTTCAGGTGGAAAGCGCGTGTGGGCGAGGAGATGACTTTACTTGGAGAGGATGACAATGGGAACCCACCAGGTCCATAGCCTCACGTACGCAAGTGCCTCCTTATTATATATATATATATATATATATATATATATAACTATAATTTATTTTGCTTCCTCCTGGTTTCCTGACATCACGGTCCCACACCATTGTCAACCTATGTACTCTAGTCAATAAACCAGAAAATTGCACCAAAAGCGGCCGACAGCTGGGACCAAGCAGCTTGAGCGGTATTTGTGTTTTTGAGGTGTGAGCACTGCAGAGTTTTTCGATGTTTACCCCAGATATTAATTTTTCTCCTATGAACAACAACGAAAACATCGCTGCATGTATTAACTAGCGGTCTGTGGCCCGTCTAGCCCAGGCCAGATGTCCAGCCCAGATATTAATTTTTTTCAAGCTGAAAATGGCTAGCCCAGCTATACTTTTTTTTAGGAATACCCAGGCAAGGTCAAGTTGTTATTCTCCGCCCCGCTGGGCTGCAAATCTTTCCTAGGAGGGATGCATTAGGCTTAACAAGAAAATGGGCTTTAAAAATAATAAATGGGATGTAATTATAAAAACTGGGTACTAACTATAAAAACACCAACCAATGATTACTTTATAAAATATTATTTTTGGATATTGAAAATTTTAATTTCATTAATTGTGCGAGCGTAATGTTTCGTTGGATTTTTACGTAATATAAATTTATATTGAAATTGTATTTAATCTGACTAGAAATTTCGGGATAAAAATATTTGGATCCCATCAAAATGTGGGAAATTTTATGGAATTATGTTTTGAACGGTTGGTTGAAATGGGTTGTACTTTTAAGAAACTGTAAATGGGCTATAGTAAATTCCATTAGAATTCAAAAATGGGCTACACATTCTTACAAATCTCAAATGGGCTATAAGTTCTCTGCCACACACTTCTGGCCTTACTAAGTTGACGCGTCCCCGAAAAAACAGATTTGACGCGTATGCAAGGCTTTGTCAACTTATAGTCAACACACGGTTCCTGCAGCACTGGCCGTTGGATGTCCATCCAACGGATGCCGTGCTTCTTCTTCAATCTTGGATATTCTAGCTTCACCCGCCCAAAATATGATTCCTCCCCCTGACATCTGGGGCGCACCGTTTCGGAAGCTGACCTGTGGGCCTACTAAGTTGGCGTACCAAGGGCTTTGTCAACTTAGTCAATATAAACGATTCTAGCTGCAGTGACCGTACGATGTCCATCCAACGGCCGTCGTGCTTCTTCAACCTATGGTCTTCTTGCTCCAGCCGCCCAAAGCAGCACCGGTCGTGCCGCCTGCTCCTGCCTCCCGTGGACGGCTGTGCTGCCGCGGAGGCCTCACCTCCCCCTACTACTCCCACGGCTGGCCAGGCCATCCCTCCACTCACCCACACCCCCTGTTATTCTGCGGCGACGGTAGCGCAGCCGAACTAGTGAACCCTCGTACTCCTCTCCGCGTGTGCATCCACTGCCGTGTCTTCCCCGGCTCCGCGTCGTCCCCTTCGTAGGCCTCATCGTCATCCACCGCTGTGGTGCTCTCGGCGCAGCGTGGTCAACGTGGTCAAGGAATGACTTCCATCAGACGTGGACTGTACGTGGAGAGGCTGACAACTTGGTCCACAGCAGCAGCAAGGAAGTGCCTCCTTATTATGCGCAAAATAATTATTCCTCCACTTGACAGCGGGGACCCACCGGACAGGCCACCATATTTCGCGAAAAAAATGATTCGCCCCCAGACTGCTGGGACGCATGAGCTACATCTGTGCACGCAAGGAAGTGCGTCGGGGCAAAAAAAAAGATTCGCCCCCTGACTGCTGGGACGCACCAGCTACATCTTCGCAGGCAAGGAAGTGCCTGACAGTCGGGACCCACCTAGTCGAAGCGTACGTAGCGTTGTCATCCTGGTCGCGAACATGTACGTACATACTGGTCGATGTAGAGGCGCGCACGTGTCGTAGTAGAGGCGCTCATGTGTCGTAGTAGAGGCGCGCACGTAGCATGTACACGTACGTACAGCGTTAGGGTGCAAGAAAGAAAATACGGCCACGTATGTGTACATACGGGCCGGGTCTCGAATGCCTACTTGCGCATACGTACGGCAAGGGCTCGTGTTCATGGGGAGGCAACAGAATGCGTTGTGTTCATGGGGAGGCAACAGAATGCGTCGTGTTCATGGGGAGGCAACGGAACGCATGGGAGCCAACCGGCTGGGTCAGAACGGAATACGTGGTCATGTTCATCGGGAGGGCTTGAACGGAATAGGCGATGGAAACAAGGCCTGGCATACCGCAAAACGGAGGAAACGGACCTCCTACGGTTGAAACAGGGGTCCTGTTGTTCGGGGGGGGTGTGGCGTACCGCAAAACGGAGGAAACGGACCTCCTACGGTCGAAACGGGGGTCCTGTTGATCGGGAGGGGTGTGGCATACCGCAAAACGGACAAAACGGACCTCCTACGGTCGAAACGGGGGCCCTGTTGATC
>NC_041385.1:620508508-620569483 GCF_002162155.2 Triticum dicoccoides
ATCGCTCGATCGGGTTCAGTTAATAGCCATCGATCGATCCCTCGGGTTCAGTAACGCGTAGCCTGCAGTGCAATTGCTCGGGTTCAGTTAGAGCTCAACGCCTCACTCGGGTTCAGTTAGAGCCAACACCTCACACGTGTACGAGAGAAACGCGCATCGCTCGGCCCCCGACCTCCCACCGTAACCGGCAACTCCTCGAAATTTTTCTCCCCCTCGCTACTACCATGGTTTTTCCGTCATGGACGGCCGAAAGAATGTCATGCAGCTGCGTCTCCGGCTCGCCCAGGACGAAAAGCCCATTTTCTGTCATGATTTTTTGTTATAGAAGTAGGAGCCCACTGTCGGTGTAAAAACGGACGGATCTCGGGTAGGGGTCCCGATCTGTGCGTCAAGGCTGATGGTAACAGGAAGCAAGGGACACGGATGTTTACCCAGGTTCGGGCCCTCTCGATGGAGGTAAAACAATACTTCCTGCTTGATTAATATTTATGATATGGGTAGTATAAGAGTAGATCTACCACGAGATCATAGAGGCTAAACCCTAAGAGCTAGCCTATGATGGTATGATTGTAATTGTGATCGGCCATCTAAGGACCAACCTCTCCGGTTTATATAGACACCGGAGAGAGCTAGGGTTTACATGGAGTCGGTTACAGGGAAGGAAATATAATATCCGGATCGCCAAGCTTGCCTTCCACGCAAAGGAGAGTCCCATCCGGACACGGTCCGAAGTCTTGAGTCTTGTATCTTCACGCTTCAATAGTCCGGACGTTGTATACAGTCCGGCTGTCTGGATACCCCCCAATCCAGGACTCCCTCAGTAGCCCCTGAACCAGGCTTCAATGATGATGAGTCCGGCGTGCAGTATTGTCTTTGGCATTGCAAGGCGGGTTCCTTCTCCGAATACTCCAAAGTTGTTAGCGAACACGTAGACCATGTCCGGATCTGTAAGATGATCTTCACATAGCATAAACCCGATCCTCTGGCAATCTTCGGGCATCATGCCCTTGCATCGTGGCCTGGTCCAACGCGGACCGGCATTTCCTACCCCACCTCAACTCGTGTTACGAGGCGGTTTTATTGGCACGTCCCGTTGAGGCAGAGATCGTGTTCCTCTTATTATGGGATTTTCCATTAATATGGGCATGCGTGACCCCATGACGGCCGTTGGTATTACCCCACGTGTTTTTAGATAAGCCTCAAACGGCCACACCAAGGACTCTTGATATTCATCCCCTTTATAAAAGGGATCGAGGCTTATGCCTCTTTTACACCTTCCTCGTGCCTTCTTGCACCTCGAGTTCTAACACCTGAAACCCAAGCTTCAACACCCCAGATCCTCCAACATGTTCGGATCCGTCCCTCAAGGCTAGTGGGTGGCCTCCTCGATTCAAGAGGACAACATTGCGAAGCTTAGGGAGGTCGGATACCTGACCGCCGACATCCAACACAGGCTTCCTGCTCCAGGGCAGGTCATCCCCACACCGGAGCCTAATGAGTGCGTCGTTTTTGTCCTGCACTTCCTCCGCGGCCTGGGCTTTACCCTCAATCCCTTTGTGAGGGGGCTCATCTTCTATTATGGGTTGGATTTTCATGATCTGGCTCCAGACGCTATCCTCCATGTCTCGTCGTTCATTATCGTGTGCGAGGCTTTTCTCCACGTCACCCCACACTTCGGCTTATGGCTCAAGACCTTCAATGTGACGCCGAAGATGATCGAGGGGCGACATGTGGAGTGCGGAGGTGCCATAATAGGCAGAAACGCCAATGCCCCATGGCCAGAGGGTTCTTTCCCAGAAGTATCTGATGTATTGCAACGGAGGTGGTTTTATGTCACGGCTCCTAGAGGCACAAAGTGGGTGGCTGCCCCCGAGTTTCGCTCGGGCCCTCCGTCACAGTTGGCATCTTGGACAGACGTAGGACGGAATTGGGGGACCGCCGGTGATGTACCAGTACTGCAGAATTGCATCCGGGAGCTTCTTGAGAGGGACATTAACCTTGTCAGCATAATGCAAGTGATGTTAATCCGACGGATGTTGCCGGATGTGGGAGTTCAAACCGGAGGGTCTGCGGACTGTCAAGCACTTCTTCGGCTTGAAGCTCGAAGAGATGTGCAAATTATTCTTTGGACAGAAAGTAGTGTGTCCGGACACCACCGAGGATGCGGGCCTAAGCTGCAATCGCCTAGATACCCAAGTAAGTAGCCTTGATACCGGGCATCCTGTTTTGTATTTGTCATGATTGTTTATTCTGAAAATCATCTGCGTCCAGGAATGGCTCAGCAAGGCGGAGAGAATCAGGTGTCGGAGCCACTTCCCGAAGGCTCGCCCGCCCCTACCGTGGCCAAGATGCTCGACAGGGTACTCAGCAGAATGCCCTCGGGGAAAGACAAGGGGAGGAACGAAGAAACTGCACCCCACACGCTACGCATCCGAACCGGGGGAATTGTTACCTCCCCCAAGGAGGATAGTCGGGAAGGAGGGCTTATGGAGAGGCTAAGCCCTCCTTCCCACGCGGGAAGAAGAGGGCCGCCTCCGAAGACTTGGAGGCGGAGACGCCTAAACCAGGGAAGAAGGTATCACCAAGGGGCTTTGCCACGACGGGCATCCTCACCGCATTATGTCCACCAATGGGACATCCCTCCACCAAACTGTAAGTCAATCATTAATTCGAAGGTACTGTGCTTCTCCTAGATCAATAACCAGGATTCTTTTTTTGCAGTCCGGCTAGCAGCTCTTCTCGACAGAGTTCGTCTTCGGGGGATCTTCCTCCATAGATGATGGAGAGCGAGACCCCACCTACCTCTCAGCCTCATGAAGCGGGCGACACCAAGGTGTCGTCACGGAGGAGTCCGGACCTGCCGAAGCCGGAAGTCAATGCATCAGGCCCCCTGAGCCCGGGGCGTTTGGCTCCCACGAGTGGTGATGGGAAGGGTCCGGCATAGTTTGATGTCCGGCTGGACGTACTGACAGGCTTACTAGAGCGAGCTGCGCGCTTGGAGGAGCACCGCTCATTAATCAGCGCGGTGCTGAAGAAGATTTCATCCACTACAAGCGGTTTGAATGAAGCATTCACAAGCCTGCTCAGAGGCTTTGAGGTATGTAATGGAGAATATACTATTTCATTGGCTGTGAGGCACGCGCTAGGTGTGCTCCATATAGATAGTAGCCCCTGAGATTCTGGTTGCTTGCCCTAGGCGGCAAACGGGGGATCATAAACCAATGATTGTGCTGTAAATGTGTGCAGGTACTTGTGAGTCCAGCCGTCGGCCCGTCCGTTGAAGTTACCGAATTGACGAGGCAAATTGGGTCGATTGATGCCGATATCACGATGGTGAATGAGCGGCTGGATAAATCACAAGGTATGTGACCTATCTTCCTTTATATAGGAAAATATTAAGGTGGCATATATTAATGTAATATGTTCGGACTGCAGATGGTGCTGCTGCCGTGGAGGCCCTGAGGCGGAGCTTGCTCTAGCCAAGGAACAAGCCCGGGTGAGCAAAGCGGCTGCCCTAAAGGCAGCCGATGAATTGAGGGCCGAACAGGCTACTCATCACCAAAGCGAGGAAAAGATAGCCGAAATGGCTGTTGAGTTAAAAAATGCCGCTGACCGGTATGAGCTCCTGAAAAAGGAGCATGAGCATAAACTGGCCGACCTGAACAAGGCACTGAATGCCACCAAGGAAATATGGACCGAGCTCAGGGGTGCGCGGAAGGAGCTTCGACAGGCCAGTAAAATCGCGGTTGGGGGCTCCTATTTCCTGCGGACGAAGTTCTTCAATCCGAAGTACGCTCCCCTGGATGGACGCTGGAGTCCGGCCGACGCATATGCGGATCTAGCGAAGAGTACAATTGAAGCTGCTGAGTTCTTCAAAGATCAAGGTGATAAGGAAGTGGAGAAGCTTTTCTGGTCGCAATTCCATGCTCCCACTCGCCCTCTACCGTTAAGTGACAAGATGGCTGCTGTAGCGGAGCTCCATAGGCTATCCGGGCTTGCAATGCAGTCTATAATAGACCATCTTTGGCCAAAGGGGCCTATGCCGGACAGTTATTTTGGCTTGGTGCAACAATTCCTTGGGGCCGTGCCCCGGATCGATGCCATGAGAAGGGTCGGCGTGCATAGAGGGTGCACGGATGGCTCTTGCCCGCGTTAAAGCCTGTTGGACGGACATGGAGGCCACCATTATAGCGGCCCACGATCCGGTGGGGGGCCAATATCCGGCCAAGCACTACTTGGCGCAGGTCATAGAAGGTGCCCTCCTAATAGAGGTGCAGTGCTTGAAGAATGTCTTGTTCGAATGAGGAACAAAATCATTGTAAAAACAATGTTTATTTTGGTTATGAGGCTAGATTTTACTATTTACCTGAGAATATGATCATTTCCCCCTGTGCGGCCGTTTATATATATGTATATATAAATATGTAATCCGAAAGTTAGTAGTCGTTGGCTTCAGCCCCCACGCATACAATGCGGGGGTGTTCGCAAAAATATGCTTAATCACATTTGATCCAACGTCTTGGTCCATTAAGGAGGTAATCGCACGATGAACTAGGCAACCGGACTATATAGCTGTAACACTTCCGCTTAGCCACGAGATTCTAACGTGGGGCTACTATGTAGCCCCTGGTACCTTCGCGTCCATCCGAATACGGGCGCGTATGTACCTGGCCGGGAAATGGCCCTTTGTTATTAATGCAGAGGAATCCTAAAGATTCTGGTGAGTCGTCGAGTGGTTGACCAGTCTCTCGCTGTATCATGACAGTCTCTTTTCGGCTTTCTCTACTAAGGAGCTCATCCAGAATAACAAGGGCACAATCGCAGTAGTTCTCCTTTTGCCACCCTAGCGGATAATAACGGAACGTAAGGCGGCAAACCCAGGAGCCGGGCTAACCCAACATTTGACCAAAGACATGATTCAGAGCTGATGCATATAAGGCCAAACTCGTGACGCCGAACACTCCTGAAGGTATTCGGACTTTATAATAGATGGTGGGCTCTAGAATGCCCATTCGTTATAAAACCTGTGTTTCCAGGTACGTGCGTTGATCTGTCATGGCGAGATGCCAAAAACGGCAGTATCCTCTGTGGGTATAGAACCCATGGGATGGTTAAACAACAAGAGGCGGTAAGAAGGTTTACACAGGGTCTTAATCTACAAAGAAACTTGTTGAACGGGGCCCTGCTACATGTCTGCGCCTTTGTCTCCGTTGTGCCGTATCCTGGAAGGGTATCTCACGAACATTGTCTGTGAAAAAAGAAAACTCATAGGAGTATGCGATGGATAGTAAAAGTGTAAGATGTTGGGTTGCCCATAAGGTTGAGCCAAGTGTGGGACTGTATTTATAGCCCCTGGTGTCCGCTATGGGATTACATATACGGTGCCCTGGTTTAATACGGGCTGCCGGACTCGTCTAACCGTGTCTGTGGTCTTAACGACCAGCCATGTTTTTTTTATGTTAGAGGCCGCTTATAGTCCGGCCGCTAGGGCCGTCGCGTGTTCCCCTGCGCGAAGAGAGCTCTGTTATTCTGCTAACGTTGATGACGCCACGTGGACCGGGCATCTTGAGTGTAAGGTAGCCATAGTGCGGCAATGCATTGAAGCGGGCGAAGGCCGTTCTTCCAAGCAATGCATGATAGTTGCTTTGGAAGGGTGCGATTATGAAGAGCAGTTCTTCGCTTCTGGAGTTGCCTGGAGAGCCGAATGTTACCTCCAGTATGACGGAGCCCCTGTTGTAGGCTTCAACGCCTGGTATTACCCATTCAAAGGTGGTGTTGATTTTACTGATCCTGGACGGGTCTATCCCCATCCTGCGGACAGTGTCCTCATATATTAAATTGAGACCACTGCCGCCGTCCATGAGGTCGTGGGTGAGATCGTATCCGTCGATATTTGGGTCAAGCACCAAGGCATCTTATCCTTCATGCTGAATACTAGTTCGGCTGTCCAGGTGATCGAAGGTGCTCGGACAAGACATCCAGTAGTTGGGTGTGGGTACGATGGGCTCTATATCACGCGCGTCTTTATGGGCGCTCGTGCCTTCCCAAGGATGTGCGAGTCGCGTGGATCATGTTCACTGTTTTAACCTCTGGCGGGAATTTTTTTTGTCCCCCAGTGTTCAGCTAGCGAGGTTCATCCTTGTCATCACTTGGTGTTTCCCTTCCCTTGTGTTCGGCGTTTAGTTTGCCGGCCTGCTTGAAGACCCAACACTCTCTGTGCGTGTGGTTCGCAGGTTTGTCGGGGGTGCCATGAATTTGGCATAGTCTGTCCAGGACTCTGTTCAGACCGGACGGTCCCTCTTTACTGCCTTTAGATAGCTTATTTTGGAGGTTAGGCCGAGAGCCCCTGAATTCGGCATTAACCGTTGTATTATCCGGGCTCTCTTCCTTGTTCTGGCGTTTGTTTTTATTACACCGTGGCTTCCCGTTGCCATCCCCTATTTCGGATGTGCTGGGGTCGCTGGTGCCTTTACGAGCTAGCCAGCTATCTTCACCCATGCAAAAGCGGGTCATAAGGCTTGTTAGGGCTGCCATTGTCCTAGGCTTTTCTTGGCCGAGGTGTCTGGCGAGCCACTCGTCACGGATGCTATGTTTGAATGCCGCTAAGGCTTCGGCATCCGGACAATCAACAATTTGATTCTTCTTAGTGAGGAATCTGTTCCAAAGCTTGCTGGCGGTCTCTCCGGGTTGTTGGATTATGTGACTTAAATCGTCAGCATCCGGAGGCCGGACATAAGTCCCTTGAAAATTGGCCCTGAAAGCGTCCTCGAGTTCCTCCCAGCTCCCAATTGAATTTTCGGGGAGGCTTTTCAACCGGAGCCGAGCTGGTCCCTTCAGTTTGAGAGGGAGGTATTTGATGGCGTGAAGGTCATCCCCATGAGCCATATGTATGTGCAGGACAAAGTCCTCGATCCAGACCCCTGGGTCTGTCATGCCGTCGTATGCCTCTATGTTCACAGGTTTAAAGCCTTGTGGGAATTCATGGTCCAGTACTTCATCAGTAAAGCACAGGGGGTGAGCCGCCCCTCTGTATTTGGACGTACTGTGGCATGCCATCGGCTATTGTTGTGTTTGGTGTTTATTCCGAATTGGTATTTGGTTCTCATAACTGTTTTGACGACCACTGTCCCCTGCCAGGGTGTGTCCTTTAGATCCGTAGATGGACCTAGCTACGCCAGCTTTCTTATCCAGGTGCTCACGTAGATCGTGCACGTCTTCGGTAGTTGCTTTATTGCGGTTATGAAGTGGTACGTCTTGTCTCCTGGTCGTGTTATTCTTTGGTGTAACGGCCTCGTCGTCGAATTCTGGCAGTAGCTTACGTTTTGGGTAGCTCTTTGTGTGGCGATCGTCGCCGTATCTTTCTTCAGTGTCGAGCACTTTGTTCCATCTACGATTGAGCGTTTCTTATGCGGCTTTAAGACGTTGCTTCTGCCTCTTCAGACTTCTCGTTGTGGCGATAAGCTTTCTGTGGAGGTTCTCTCGTTCCACACGTTCTTCCGGAATGATGAATGCGTCATCGTCCGGACTGTCTTCTTGTCCTGGGCCGGTTTGATGAACTCGTCCCTCTGGATCATTGTCTTCGGACGTCTGCTTCGAACTATGTTCGGCGTGACCTGGTTCATCCTGCTCCATCGCTGGTTCCGTTTGGTCGTTGTTGACTTCGGGGTTGACCGGAGTATCTATCCTTCTGGCGCCCTTGCTCATATTTTTACTGTTGCTGGATTTGGAACGGCGTCTGCGTCGTCGCTTTGGTTTTTGCCCAGGGGTTTTATCTTCCGGATTGTCACCGTCATCTTCCTTGGGCGTATCCACCATGTATATGTCATGTGGCGAGGCGGGAATCCGGTACCCCATTGATTCTGAGTCTTCTCCTGCATCTCGTCCATACCGTCGATGCCTTCGGAGTCAAAGTTAAGCACATCGATTAAATCATCAACCGTGGCTATGAAGTGGGTGGTGGGTGGCAACGAATTTCTTCGTCGCCTGCTTCCCACTTGAGCCGGACATAGTTCGGCCCAGAGTTCTCTGTCAAAGAGAGAGTTTTTAATGAGTTTAACATGTTGCCAAAGGGCGAGTGCTGGAAGATGTCCGCAGCAGTGAACTCCATTACCGGAGCCCGACCAGACTCGGCGGGCTCGGGAATGCGCTGACTGGATCCTACGACCGGATATGAATCCGAGGATCCAGAGTCACAGGCTTCCTCAGAAGCGAGGCCTGTGTTCGGCTCCACTGCCGATGAGGGTACGGCCTGCGGGGCGGGGTCCATCCCTCCATCCCGAGGCAACGCAGTCTGCTCTGGATTTGAGTCCAGGGCTACTGCAGGGGTGATATTCCGAGCGTTGTCTGACAGCAGGTTCAGGCCATGCTCGTCGTGACTGTCCGGTGCTCCTGGCGCTAGCCCGAATCCATCAAAGATCAAGTCTCCACGAATATCTGTCGTGTTAGCCCAGGTTTCCGAACCTGATTTGATGGCCAGGGGCGTAGCTGTCGATCTGCTCCAGATGGCCAAGTGAATTGGCCCACAGTGGGAAGCCGCCGAAAACGAAGATCTGTCCGGGGAGGAAAGTCTCTCCCTGGACAGCATCGTTGATGATGATGGAAGGAGCCATCGAGCCTGACAGCGATGACACAGAGGAACTCTCAATGAAAGCACCAATGTCGGTGTCAAAATCGGTGAATCTCGGGTAGGGGGTCCCGATCTGTGCGTCAAGGCTGATGGTAACAGGAAGCAAGGGACACATATGTTTACCCAGGTTTGGGCCCTCTCGATGGAGGTAAAACCCTACTTCCTGCTTGATTAATATTGATGATATGGGTAGTACAAGAGTAGATCTACCACGAGATCGTAGAGGCTAAACCCTAAGAGCTAGCCTATGATGGTATGATTGTAATTGTGATCGGCCTTCTAAGGACCAACCTCTCCGGTTTATATAGACACCAGAGAGGGCTAGGGTTTACATGGAGTCAGTTACAGGGAAGGAAATATAATATCCGGATCGCCAAGCTTGCCTTCCACGCAAAGGAGAGTCCAATCCGGACATGGGCCGAAGTCTTGAGTCTTGTATCTTCACGCTTCAATAGTCCGGACGTTGTATACAGTCCGGCTGTCCAGATACCACCCAATCCAGGAATCCCTCAACCACCACATCTATGATGATACCGGGTTGTGTCACAATTATCGTCATAGAAGTGTCATATGTATGGCAGGAAAAAAATTCGTTTGGCCCAAAATGTTACGGATGTGTCTTTTTTTGTACTGACCATAGCCTGGTCTAACTAACATGGATGTTTACTTCCCCAACGTCATCAGCCGATCAAAGTCTGATCGAGGATAGTGTCCTTTCAACTTTCTCCATGTTGTCGTATTACTTAGCAAAATCAGGGTATTTGTTCTGACTATTTGATCACTATTTAAGCAACCAATTGTGATTTCATTTTCTAACTCTGTTCCTAAGAAATAACAAATTCTATTTACCAAATTATGCACACTATATATTCTTCTGCCATGTTCAGAACAAATAATACCTTTCCACCTTTTAAGCAGGATATGTTGGATGCATAGTGAACGATATGTATGTTACTAAGCGTACCAAATTTCACTGGAAGGACTTGAAGCATGTCATAAACTTTGTTGATAATCTGATAGAGATAGCACAACATAAGAACGCTGGATTATGGATGGGATTAATTATACCTATGGTGCACACATTGAACAAGACCAATAGTGTGCACAAAATGCTGGTAAAAAGTCTTATTTTAATGTTGATGCTCATAAACTATATATCTTCACCGTGATCAAGCTGCTTCCAGCAGATAGTTGTGGTTGGTGGCCCTCATCCTCTTAAAATGAGCTCGCTCTTACTATGTTAAGTATGTAGATATGGACCATATGGTTGTTGGCCGTTAGGCTCTTAAAATGTGATAGTTGTTACTATGTTAAGTATCTAGATATGGATCATAAGGTTGTCAAAACCGTGTTACGAAGATCCTCCTTTTGTCAAATAGTGTAACCATTATATATATGTTACTCAAATGCTGTTAGCCAAGTTCTTATATTTTCATGGAAAATATTAGTAGCGTACACAGTTCTTTGAGTTTAAGCGTGTGCCCGATGTCCAGAAGGCATTTGCATACTAACTGTCGATATTGCAAATTCATACACATGTTAACATAAGGAAACATATGTGTAAATTACTAATCATTGAACACAAGTACTCGCAGACACATCGTATGCGATACTCCTAGCCACCGCAAGCAACTAGTTTGCCTTTTTCAAAGTTTTTTGTACGAACAAAATCGCACACAAACTTAATATGGTCACCATCTATGTTATAATTTCTCACGGCAAACAGTTCATCCGAGTGGGTTGTTTGCTGCGTATCACACACATCTGGTTTACATGAATCGTTTGTGTTCTTTTGGCTGATCGCAAATGCCGCATATCACACCCATCTTGTTAAGATGAACCATTTCTGATCTCTTACCTATTCGAAAACAGTTTGTCCGAGTGAATCGTATGTTGTATATCACACACACCTTGATCTGGTTGACTGCTTCTGTTGCATTCCCTAATAGCACACTGATCATCGGAGTGAACGGTATGCCATATATCGCACACACATTGATATGGCTGCCCGTTTCTGTTGTTCTTCCTCATCGCAAACAGTTCTGCTAGATCAACCATATGCCCAGCATTGCACACGTAACTAAAATTTGAGCCGTGTTTGGTGCATCGGCCATCGCAAACGTTTGCAACTTTTTTGACGGGTTTTTTACACCACCATTTGCGATTATTGCATAGCACACAGTTTCGTCGAAGGGTCTCTGATCGTAGTGTCGCGTTAGCAGTAACCTGCAGTAGTGCATGCTGGTTTCTATAGGAGGTTTATCAAAGACTTTTCTAAAATTTCTAGGCCTCTCACGAATCTTTTGCAAAAGGATGTTCCCTTTGTGTTTGATGATGATTGCTTGGAAGCCTTTGAAACACTAAAGAAAGCCTGAATTACTGCACCTATTGTTCAACCATGTGATTGGAACCTGCCTTTTGAGATTATGTGTGATGCTCGTGATTATGTTGTTGGTGCTATTATAGGACAAAGAGTTGATAAGAAACTGAATGTTATGCATTATGCTAGTAAAACTCTAGACAGTGCTCAATGAAATTATGCTACTACTGAAAAAGAATTCTTAGCAGTGGTGTTTGCTTGTGATAAATTCAGATCTTACATTGTTGATTCTAAAGTGATTGTTCACACTGATCATGCTGCTATAAAATATCTTATGGAAAAGAAAGATGCTAAACATAGCGTTGACACCAGATTCTGGCATGGTCAATAACTTAATTAATATGGCCTCAAATGGAGAAGTGATCTACATAAAAGAGTTTCGTATTGTCCATATGAACATCTTTGAAGTTTGGGCCATCACCATCCGATCTCATCTCCAAGGCCAAAGTTGTGTTCGGAATACTGAGATTTTGTATTCAGAATACTATTCGGCTTATTACGCACCCAAGACGGCCTCATATGGAAAAACATTCTATAGGAATTGTCTTCGTCTCGTCGAAAAAATCAGATTTTGATATAAAAATCATCCAGATCCATGTTCGTATGCAAAAGTTAGAGCAATCGGAGTGCAGCCCTATCACGAGGCGAGATGTGGCGCGCCCCACCAGATGCATGTCTGATGGGTAGCGCGAGGCAACAGCCTGTTTTGCACGACAAATTTGACCCTCAAGATTACCTCTGATCAAAAAACGTTGAACATAAAAGTTGTTCGTCTCATCGAAACGGTCAAGATTGATTTTGGGCTTGTTTCCATCCAAGATCGTTTACCACCTTAAAAATTAACCGCAAGGTACAACCAGTTTAAACCGAACAGTTTTGGAAAGTTCGGACAAAACCAATCCAAATTTAACTAGGGTTTTGGACGTGATTCCAAGCCTTTTCATTGCATGGGAAGTCCAGCCGCCTCTTATATACCTAAGGGGTGACGGACGATTGAATAACAAAACACAATCGCCAAACCCATCTACTTTTTACCCTAGTTTTACATCTCTTCCTTGTTCTTTCTCTCTCGTTCTTAGTCCGTTATTTGTATTGAAGGGCAGCTATCCTCGAGGCTCTAGCAGTGAGCGAACCGACCTAGGGAAGCCCATAGCCACCACGTGTCCAGACGGGGTCCCTCCCGGGCGCGTGGGGTTTCGGGTCCTGAAAAGCACCCGCCGGATTGCTTGCGTACCGCGCTTCCGGACGGGTCTCCTTTGACATGAGCTGCGGTACATCACCCTCGGCGTTGGAGGTACACGGTTACGTGTTCGTGTGCGAACACTTAGACTCATTAGGTGGGTTCTTCTGCTACAAGAATTTGACTTCCATATTGATGTCTACTACACAACCTTCTTCTTGTAGACGTTGTTCGGCCTCCAGGTGCAGAGGTTTGTAGGACAATAGCAAATTTCCCTCAAGTGCATGACCTAAGGTTTATCAATCCGTGGGAGGCGTAGGATGAAGATGGTCTCTCTCAAACAATCCTGCAACCAAATAACAAAGAGTCTCTTGTGGCCCCAACACACCCAATATAATGGTAAATTATATAGGTGCACTAGTTCGGCGAAGAGATGGTGATACAAGTGCAATATGGATGGTAGATATAGGTATTTGTAATCTGAAATTATATAAATAGCAAGGTAACCAATGATAAAAGTGAGCCTAAATGGTATTGCAATGCTAGGAAACAAGGCATAGGGTTCATACTTTCACTAGTGCAAGTTCTCTCAACAATAATAACATAACTCGATCATATAACTATCCCTCAACATGCAACAAAGAGTCACTCCAAAGCCCAACCCCTATGCATAGGTTCATGGGCGGAACCCGCAAGTTGATCACCAAAACATACATCAAGTGGATCACGTGATATCCCATTGTCACCACAGATAAAGACGGCAAGACATGCATCAAGTGTTTTCAAATCCTTAAAGACTCAATCCGATAAGATAACTTCAATGGGAAAACTCAATCCATTACAAGAGAGTAGAGGGGGAGAAACATCATAAGATCCAACTATAATAGCAAAGCTCGCGATACATCAAGATCGTATCACCTCAAGAACACGAGAGAGAGAGAGAGAGATCAAATACATAGCTACTGGTACATACCCTCAGCCCTGAGGGTGAACTACTCCCTCCTCATCATGGAGAGCGCCGAGATGATGAAAATGGCCACCGGTGAGGGATCCCCCCTTTGACAGGGTTCCGGAACGGGCTCCCGAGAGGTTTTTGGTGGCTACAGGAGCTTGCGGCGGCGGAACTCCCGATCTATTGTTCTCGTTGATGTTTTTAGGGTATATGGGAATATATAGGCGAAAGAAGTCGGTCGGGGGAGCCTCGAGGGGCCCACGAGACAGGGGGGCGCGCTCAGTAGGGGGGGCCCACCCTCGTGGCCACCTCGAAGCTTCCTTGACTTCAACTCCAAGTCTGCTGGATCACGTTCGTTCCAAAAATCACGCTCCCGAAGTTTTCATTCTGTTTGGACTCCGTTTGATATTCCTTTTCTTCGAAACACTGAAATAGGCAAGAAAACAACAATATGGGCTGGGCCTTCGATTAATAGGTTAGTCCCAAAATAATATAAAATTGTATAATAAAGGCCATAAACATCCAAAACAGGTAATAATAATAGCATGAATGCTTCATAAATTATAGATACATTGGAGACGTATCACATATCACTGATAGGAAAGGAGTAGAGAACCCATAGCTGATAACTTTTCTAGGCTTGAAAATATTCTTGATGACCCACAACTTATCAATGATAGCTTTCCTGATGAACAATTAGCTGCAATAAATGTTTCTAATAGTACACCATGGTATGCTGACTATGCTAAATATATTGTCGCTAAATACATACCACCTAGCTTGACATACCAACAAAAGAAAAAATTCTTCTATGATTTGAGACATTACTTTTGGGATGACCCACATCTTTATAAAGAAGGAGTAGATGGTATTATTATACGTTGTGTACCTGAGAATGAACACGAACAAATCCTATGGAAATGTCACTCTGAAGCTTATGGAGGACATCATGCAGGAGACAGAACCGCTCATAAGGTATTGCAATCTGGTTTTTATTGGCCTACTCTCTTCAAGGATTCTCGTAAGTTTGTCTCATCTTGTGATGAATGTCAAACAATAGGTAATATCGATAAGCGTCAAGAAATTCCTATGAACTATTCACATACAGTTGAACCATTTGATGTTTGGGGATTTGATTTCATGGGGCCTTTTGCTTCCTCCAATGGGTATACACATATTTTGGTTGATGTTTATTATGTTACTAAGTGGGTAGAAGCTATTCCAACCAGTAGTGTTGATCACAACACCTTTATTAAAATGCTTAAGGAAGTAATTTTCCCAAGGTTTAGAGTTCCTAGATATTTAATGACTAATGGTGGTTCACACTTTATTCATGGTGCTTTCCGTAAAAAGCTTGCTAAGTATGATGTTAACCATAGAATTGCATCACCTTATCATCCTCAGTCTAGTGGTCAAGTTGAACTTAGCAACAGAGAAATAAAACTAATCCTAAAAAAGACTGTCAATAGGTCCTGGAAGAATTGGTCTAAGAAATTAGATGACGCACTTTGCGCATATAGAACAGCGTATAAAAATCCTATGGCTATGTCTCCTTATAAAATGGTTTATGGAAAAGCTTGTCATTTGCCTCTTGAGTTAGAACACAAAGAATATGGGCAATTAAAGAACTCAATTATGATTTCAAACTTGCTGGTTAAAAGAGGTTATTTGATATTAGCTCATTAGATGAATGGAGAACCTAGGCTTATGAAAATGCAAGGTTATTCAAAGAAAAAGTTAAAAGGTGGCATGACAAAAGAATCTAAAAGCATGAGTTCAAAGTTGGAGAATATGTTCTTTTGTACAACTCTCGTTCTAGATTCTTTGCAGGAAAACTCCTCTCCAAATGGGAAGGAACCTATGTGTAACATCCCAATTTTCAATTTGGATGTTATACATAGATCATTCATGTGCATTTCATATTTTATTTCATTTGGTTGTCATCCAAGAATCTTAAGCAACTCAAGGACCCAAGGAGAGAGTTGGAGGTTTCATTTAAATTTCATTTTTGAATTTATTTCAATATTGAAAAGTGGATCATTTTGATTTTCAATAATTTCTTTCTAATTCTTTCAAATAAAATAAATGAGAGAAGATAAAATGACTTCTTCAAAACAGAGGAGAAATATTGGAAAGGAAATTTTGAAGTCAAATTATTTTATTTGAAGTTTTATTTGCTATTTTATTTGGTTGAAATTAAAGGAAAAATTGCATTTAGTCTAGAAAAATGTTCATCTTGTCCCAAATATTAGGTAGGGATGGTGAAAATTGCTTCAGGAATTTTAGAACTTTTATTTTTATTTATTAGGATTTTTCTTCACGGCGTTGGTTTAAAACAAATAAGTGGGCCGGCCCAGTCAAAGCCAGGCCAGGCCCAGCGCGCCGCCGCCCTCGTTGTCGTGGCGCCGCCGGACTCCAGGAGGAGTCCCAGCTCACCCCACAGCCTGACCCCCTCCCCAAGGCGGTCACCGCCGCCGCCCCGGGCTTTATAAGCCGTCACCGCCGTCCCCCTCCTCCCCAACTCGCACCGCCGCCGCCCGCGCCTCGCGTCACCTACCGCCGCGCTAGTCGTAGCCGCCGCCGCTGAGCCCCGCCCCCGACACCGAGCCTTGCCGAAAGCCGCTGAAGCCGCCACCGTTGACCCGATACGCCCCCAACGAAGATCGGTAAAACCGATCAGTTTTTATCCGGTTCTTTTCGGTTTTTGTTCGGTTAGTTAGTTTAGATTGGTTTTCTATTTTTTAGATCTGTTAGTTTAGCGAACGTTCACCTGTTAGTTTCTTTTAACGAACGAATTTGTTCGTTAGTTTCTGTTAGCGGACGTTAGTCCGATAGATTTTTCTTTTAGTTTAATTTTCGGCTAGGGACCTATCTGCGAATAGTTTTCTCGCGATTTAGTCCTTGATAATTTTCGTCCAGGGACCTATCTGCATAACTCTTAGCTTGTTTATCCAAATTATATGAAACCAACGCCTAAATCTTCATAATGATACCTTGTTTCCAATAAATCAACTTGAACATGATTTTGACTATATAAAATTTGAGTTTAGTTCAGATTAGTATTTGATCTTGTTTCATTTGTATCTTGAGTTTCGTAGCTCCGTTTGAGTTGATTCTTTTTGCAAATCGTAACTAATTACATGTACCTAGTATTAAGATCTAATCCACATGAAAATAATGGTTTTTGGTTTTGTTTTCTGTTTTGTTTAGTTGTTTGCTTGTTTTGAGTGTTATTTGGATCTTTTGTCGATTCTCTTTGTTTCGTTTGATTGATTGCTTATGTATGCTACTGTTTGTCTATGCTAGATTACCCTGAGTGCGAAGATTGTTACTACTAAGCCCTAGAGTTTGCAGATCGTCAGCAAGACAAGTCACACTTTGATCATACTCTTCTATACCCAGTGTGTACTATGCATTAGTTTTGCCCCTCAAATATTTCCATGAGTAGGATTGGGAACAAGTGGTTTGGTTGTAGTACTTGAGGTAGGAACCTAATACTTTTGATCACCCCGGGAATATACATTATGCTCAATTATTGCTTAGCCATGCTCATAGACGGGGATTGGAACGTGATACACATGGAAGTTGTGAGAGTTATTAATCTTGGATAACATTAAGGTGGTAACATTAATACACATCTAGGTGGACTGGTTGGGGCAACTGGAGAATCTAGTGCTAGCCCGTTTGGGAAATCCCGGAGTACACGTGTGATTTTTCCACGGTTCGCCACCCCTGCTCAAAGGAATCATATGATATTTCATTCCTAGAAACTTTCGTGTGCAGCCACAAGCCATTATGGCCTCTGGCGTAGTTGAGTAAGTTGCGTGATCCCTCGAAGAGGTGGACTAGCAGATGTAGGGGAAAGTAGGTGTACCGGTCTGCCCGGTGTAGAGAGTTAATGCTTCAGAAAGACTACGACTCGATCTTCCGATCATGGATGCGGTGAGCCTTGTGGGGAAAAGTGCGCAACCTCTGCAGAGTGTATAAACTAATCATGGTTAGCAATGTCCCCGGTTATGGACATTTTGAGTATCTGGAATTGGATATTATTTTTGATCTCATCACTCTTAAAATAATTGAATTGGGTTAAATGATGATTCTTGTTTAATTGGATTTGAGTTGGAGGAACCTTCTCAAATATTGGTACAACATGGGAGTAGTAAATAAATTTATTCCTTTGTTGTAGGGGAAAACTAGCTTTATTGCTTTATAGATATAGATGTAGATGTAGTTCTTGCATTCATTGCTTTATAGTGTAACTCTGCCAGCATATTCCATGTGCTAACCTACACGGCTGCAACGTCTCATGTTGCAGACTTCTCAAATGACGAATAAGGTGCGATAGGTCGTTGTCGTGCACTTAGCTATGCCGTTGGAGTTGATGGACTCATTTACCTTCGAAGCCTCCGCAGTTATTTAGTTTAGATGGCCTTCAACCATTTTATTTGTGTAATCATACTCTTTATGAGGAACTCGATGTAATAAGTGTGTGATTGAACTATGCTATTATTCCTCGAGTACTGTGTGTGTTTCAGCATTACCGATCCAGGGATGACACTTAAGCACAGAGACTTCGGTCCATTGGGATCATGGTCACTACAAGATGGTATCAGAGCACACATTGACTATAGGACGCGACCACTAGGAAGAAGCCACAGGATTACTCTTCTTTGCTCATTTCTAATCCTCCTCTAATTCTACTCTATAGATGGCGGACCCCAGGAACAAGTTCACTCAGCCGGATGACGACACACCTTTCGGACGACACTTGAAGGAAGTCACAAAGTACCTGAATATCGGATTACCAAGCTTCACTGGGATTACCAAGCACTAGTGAAAGTTTGTGTACCCGTGAGGACGTTTGCGCCAACAACATAGCCCATTGATTTTACCTTGCACTACAAAAAAAGACACATCAGTGAAATTTTGGGCCGAGTGAAAAACAATTGTCATGCTTATGACACTTCTATGACGATAATTGTGACAAAACCCGGTATCATCATAGATGTGGTGGGCTCCTACTTCTATGACAAAAAATCATGATAGAAAATGAGCTTTTCGCCCTGGGCGGGCCGGAGACGCAGCTGCATGACATTCTTTGGGCCGTCCATGACGAAAAAACGTGATAGAAGTGAGCGCGAGGAAACTTTCGTGGAGTTCTCGGTTACAGTGGGTCATCGGGGGCTGAGCGATGCGTGTTTCTCTCATACACGTATGTGCATGGGTGCGAGGCATTGGGATCTAACTGAACCCGAGCGAGGCGTTCGCCTAACTAAACCCAAGCAATTGCACTGCAGGCTACGCGTTACCTAATCCGAGCGATCGATCGATGGGTGTTCACTAAACCCAATCGAGCTATTCCTTCACTACTGCTGCTAACTGAAGCCGGTCGATGTTGCCTCTGGATGAACAATTAGCTCTTTTTGGGGGTTTGGATGAATGGTTCCTGGTGGGGGTTGGATGAACAGGCCCCCGTGGTGTTGCCGCTGGATGAACAGGACCCCGATCGATCGAGCCGGTTGGGCGTGGATGAACAGGACCCCGCAGAGGGCTGGAAGAACAGGATCCCGTGGAGGGAAGGTTGAACAGTAGCCAGTGGAGGGCTGGTTGAACAGTAGCCGATGGAGGGCTGGATGAACAGTAGCCCATGGAGGGGTGGTTGAACAGGACCCTGTGGAGAGGGCTGGTTGAACAGTAGCCGATGGAGGAGTGCACGGTGGAGGCTGGATGAACAGGAGCCCGTGGATGAACAGTCGCAGGTGGAGGCTGGAGGAGGTCGACGGTGGTTTAATAGTAGCCCGTGGATGCTAGAGGAGGTCGACGATGGAGATGAATAGTATCCCGTGGAGTCCCGATTTGCGGTACACCACAACCCTCCCGATGAACTGGACCCCCATTTCGATTGTAGCGCTCCAAATCAAGTCCGTTTCCTCCGTTTGCCGATACGCCACACCCCTCCCGATCAATAGGACCCCGTTTCAATCGTAGGAGGTCCAACAGAAGTCTGTTTCCTCCGTTTTGAGGTACGCAAGACCCCTCTCGATGAACAGGATCCCGCTCTGACCATGGCCGGTCGAACACAAGGCAGTTTCCTCCGTTCTACTGTACGCTAGGCCTCGTTTCCATTGGATATTCCGTCTAAGCCGGTTGGCTCCCGATGAACAGCACGCGTTCCGTTGCCTCCTGATGAACACGATGCATTTTGTTGCCTCCCCATGAACACGATGACGACGTAGTTTCTCCATTCCGACCCAGCCTTGTACACGAGCCCTGGCCGTACGTATGCGCGAGTAGGTGTTCGAGACCCCGCCCGTATGTACGTACGTGGTCGTATTTACTTTCTTGCACCCTGGCCGTTGTACGTATGTGTACATGCTATGTGTGCGCCTCTACTACGACACGTGCGCACCTCTACTACGACACGTGCGCACCTCTACTACGACACGTGCGGGCCTCTACATTGACCATTATGTACGTACACGTTCACGACCAGAATAAGAAAGCTACTTATGCTTCGACCAGGTGGGTCCCGACTGCCAGGCACTTCCTTGCGTGCGAAGATGTAGCTGGTGGGTCCCAACAGTCTGGGGGCGAATGTTTTTTTGTAATATGAACGCACTTCCTTGCATGCGAAGATGTAGCTGGTTGTTCCAAGCAGTTAGGGGGGAAACATTTTTTTCCCGAAATACGGTGGCACGTCCGGTGGGTCCCTGCTGTCAAGTGGAGGAATCATTATTTTGCGCTTAATAAGGAGACACTTCCTTGTTGCGGCCGTGGACCCAGCTGTCAGCCTCTCCACGTACACTACTCTTCCGATGGAAGTCATTCCTTGACCACATTGACCATGCTGCGCCGAGAGCACCAGGGCGGTGGACGACAGCGAGGCCTAGGAAGGGGACGACGCGGGGCAGGGGAAGACGTGACAGTGGAAGCTCGCGCGAAGAGGACAACGAGGGTTCACTGGTTCGGCTGCGGTGTGAGGCTGCCATTGCCGTAGAATAACAGGGGGTGTGGGTGTGTAGAGGGATACCCTGGCCAGTGGTGGGAGTAGTAGGGGGCGGTGAGGCCTGCGCAGCAGCACAACCGGCCACAGAAGGCGGGAGCAGGCGGTTCCGCCGGCGCTGGATTTGGCGGCTGGAGCAAGAAGATCAGAGATTGAAGAAACACGACGGCCGTTGGATAGACATCCAACGGTTACATCTGCTACAATCGTTTGTTGACGTATATAACAACTAAAAAAGTCTTGCATAGGCGTCACCTTAATAGGCCCACAAGTCAGACCATTCCCTTTTTAAAATAATTTATATATAGCTCGTTGCAACTTCTTATGCAATTTATTACAGTCCTATTTTTTTGTTCGCCAGAGCCAGGGTTAAAATTTAAACGAAATTTCACATATTTCTGTGGGTTCCAAACTATTTTTAATACCCAAATGTCAAGCCAGATTTAAAGTATTTGAAGATATATTTACATTAGGTTAAAGCCCAATGAAATAGGAATCTGAAAATGTGAAAAAGTTCAGAAATTATAAAGTAATTGCCAATTTGTCATCTGTTTTTATATATACAACCCATTTCATATTACTTTCAAGATTTGGACGCGTCTTGAAAGAGTTGCAGCCCATCAGGGTGTAGAAAAATAAGTAGGCCTGGATTGGGTATTCTTCAGGAAAAAAACCTCTTCTAATTTTCACAAAGAAAAAATAGCTGGGCTAGTCAAATCGTGAACATAAAATTTAAGCCTTGGCTAGATGGGCCACATCCCAGCTGAAACCCTGCTCCGTCTCAACAATAGCAAAACAAAAATACTGCTCGAGCAGCTACATCCTAGGTGTCAGCCGATCTTGTGATGTTCTCTTGTCTATTGACCATATACGCTCACAATGTCGTGGGTCCCAGATGTCAGGAAACCACTAGGAGGAAGCATTTTCTTTTTCCACGTACTTCTGCCCATTCCTGTTATTTGTTGACCATGTTGACAACACGACATGGCGGCACCGCAGCGAGTGCACCAAAGCGTGCGGAGGACGACAACAAGGCCTCGGACGTTGGTGTTAATGATTTAGTAGACGGTGGGGCGGCGATGTGTGTGCTAAGGCGCAACCAGCGGTGGGAGGCGGAAGGAGGTGGCCCCGCCAATGTTGGTTTGGTTTTGGCGGCTGGAGGAAGACAGGACTAAAGAAACACGACAGAATGTAAAAGCAGCAAGAGTACTTAACAAACTTAATTGAAACCAGCAGGGGCACGTAACAACCATATTTGAAAGCAGCATGAGTACTTATACAGGTTCAACCGTACAAAGCACACCTTGAATAGTGCTACTTCTCCTACAGTTAACCAAGGGTGAGGCCGCCAAGCCCCAGGACAAGGCCCAGGCACCACCCCGCGCATCCACAACCTTCTGAAATTGGCTTCATGTTGCAATGTGGTCAATAAACATGATATTCGCTTTAGAGCCATGGAAAAGCAGGAACATAATCTTTTGTCCTATTCTCCAAGATGGACGGGCGTTCATTATTTGAGTACACCCAGGAATAAGTATCTTTTCGCCTCCAAGGGGAATGGAGTAGGTCGACATAAATATCTTGTTGTGACCAAGCGCAAGTCTGACCCGACCATGGTCAGGCATCTGTGTAGGAACAATAGAACTGGGCAGTTTCTGTTTCAGGAAGATCACAACTATAAAATTGTGTATAAGCAATAGTTTATGAACAACATATATAACAGAAAACAGCTCATACCATAAGTTTCTCGACACAGCTGGACCTGTACAACGAGTGCAGTAGTGGCACACATATCCCACGTGGCCTTCCACCATTGAAATGCCCCACAAGGACCTCAAGACGATCAATAAAGTGTAGGAACGTGTGGATGTCGTCCCAGTCAACCTTAGTGCCATCAGTAAGAACCGAGTTCTTATAGAGTAACAAACGAGCAGCCTGCTTAACTCTGAAAAAACCTACACGTGCCACAAATTATAAGAAAATATTAGTTAGAAGTAGCATCTTCATGAGAGATTCGTTGCTACTTCTAAAGTTAAATTGTGATTAGTTAGGCAGAATAGGTGGATTAAGAAGTAATCAAGGCAACAAGCAAGAACCAGATACAAAACTAACATGGATGTACAATTGGAACGACGTCGGGTTGGAAGATCGCAGTGAACATGAGACCAGCTTCTGCTATTTTCATCAACATTTGTGCGCAAACTTTCAGCCCGTAACACTTGAGAAAGTTTATCCAACTTCGGCCATAAAAAAAGCAGCAATCTTCTTGGTTCATGAACCCACTCGGAACTTATATCCATGGCTTTTCTTCACCGTGACCATTAAATTGGTGTGTTCAGTTATGGCAAGGCCTAGCATCTTGAGTACATGTGTTCTGGCAGAGCAAGTAATGCACTGCAGGAAAAATAATATGAGAACACAATGTATTCCCTATCCAAATCTAGAAATAGTTTCCTCCTTCACGTCAGTGTCGACCATCATACTAGTACCTTTTATCCAAATATAGCAATCCAAATTTCCAAATTAGTCGACAACATGTTCAAAAAAACCCACCCTCCCGGATAGAAAAGAAGATTCTAGGAACATACTGTGCGCGTTTTAAAATCCTGTGTTAGGATGAGAAGAAAAAAGTGTAGCGTCTCGCCGATGGCGCAGAAACCTGTAGGGTCCTCGCACTTTGGGCACTGCAAATGAAACACACTAGATTCTGTAGGAAGAAAAATGCATCAACGGCGGCGGCTGCCATTCTAGGATTACCCGCGACCAAGGTACTTGGATGTATCGGGGATGGATGAAGAATTGGTACATGGTTCTCCATGAGAAAACCCTATGCAATCGCCGATAGGGGATTTACACTGAACAAGCAGTCAAGGGAGAAGGGGATTCAGGCCTAGTGAAATATTGCCGCTTCGTCCGTCCAGCTTACTGCTAAAGCTGGAAAGGTGGGGGGTTCTGTGATTTGATGGCTCGTTGGGAATTACTGTGGCGCTACGACCTGGGTGTGTCTACCGTGCAGTTGTGCACTCTAATTTGGTGCATATGGCACATGGACCCCGTTGCCAGATGCCCCACATATCAGCGAAAGGAAGTAGAAAGACATGAGTAACTAGTTACACATTAATATATTTTTGGCAGAGAGATACTCCCTCTGTAAAGAAATATAAAAATCTTCTATATCACAACTTTATACATAAGAAAAATCAAGGGAATCTATATAACATATATAATTATAAAAAACAGAGTTCTTTTTAACACAGTATAGACGAGTTAGTGATGATGGTGTGCCTGCCATCTTGCAATATAGGTCGTCCGATTTATATCTGACGGATAGGAAGGAGAATATGGCAATTTTGCAAATAGGTACCCACACACCTCTCCACATTTGCAAAGAAGTCCTTCTGTCGTTCATCCTTTTCTCTCACATGATAAAATACACATACAAATGCATCTTGATGTTACGTGCAACGCACGGGCATTATGGGGGTTCAGCTGAGAATATAATACTCATACAGGCTCATGGTTCTGGACTTTGGGCATTAGTCAGGTGGGCCTGCATGTTTGGGGGACCATGTGTTCTACCTCAGCGCTTTTCATATTGCAAGCGATCGGTACAGTGCTGGTTTTAGATGTTGTCGCAAGGCGAATACACAAAATTGAATAAAGCGCGGCAGCTGTTGGAATGAAATCGAACGACAGTTCCTAACCAGCAATCAGAGTAGCAATTCTATCAACGATATACCATGTGATAAATAATACTATCGTGCTACTTATACACATAGGACACTTGTTTCACCATGCCAGATTATTACATCAAAATCTCTCAGAGGATAGATCTGTTCAGCTGTTGCGTGCTGCTACTGAAGAGTTTCAAAGTTGATTTGGAGCAGCTCTCCTAGCCGAGAAAGTTCGATTTTGACATCATCCCCTACCGCAAGATATGATTTAGATTTGAACCTTGACCATCCTTTAGCATCAATCATCATGCGACCATCCTTTGTACTTACGGTATATTGAGCAGGTTCATTCACACCAAGGTTGCACATGGTAAGAGAAACTTGGCCATGGTCACCCGGATTGTTGAACGACTCCCTCGTTGCTCTAGGAATTCTCTGTTTGCAAACAAGAAGACATACACAAACAGTCAGATCAACATAGTGAATCATGTGAAATAACATGGAAAGAAAAAATAACGAAGCACTTGAGCGGCCAATGATTACCAAGAAGGTGGACATGTAGGTTTTTGTAAGAACTTTGGTATATGAAGTGCGAACTGTAGCCCAGTCTGTTGTCGGTGCAACTGCTCGTTTGGTTGCCACTGCACGGGCCAGAGCAGATGCAAGTGCAAGTGTTGTTGCAGGTGCCGAAGCCGTTGCTGGTGCGACTGGTAGTGCCGCTGCTGCTGCCGGAGATTGTTCTCCTTGTAGTGATGTTGCCGGTGTCGATGCCCGATCCTCCGGTAGATCAACCTGATCCGCTGACGCGGTCAGTGCCCAATCCTCATCTGGATCAGACTAAGCTGCTGCCGCTATCAGTGCTAGAGCAACTGCTGGTGCTTGATCTGTTGCTGAAGGTGGTACCGATGTGCGAGACAACGACGATCGTGTCTGATCTGCTATGATCAGCTTTCTAACTTGACTAGGCTCCGTGACCATGATCCAGTTTTTTCTTCATTTCTTTAAACGCGAGAAGGACTAAATCTGGCGTGTTTGTTAAACCAAACTGCAGTTCATCATAGGGATTTAGCTTGTACTTAGACAATAGACTGATCCAAATTTTTCCAGTAATATATGTGATGGACAGTGCCTTCGTTACTCACACGACAGAAGTGAAACATGCAAAAATAGCCATTGTAGAGCAAACCAAACAGTTTATTCTGTGATGAATGTCACATGGAAAAGCCTGCATCGTAAAATTGCAGGAAAAGAAAGAAAACATGAAATTAAATCAATAAGATTTAGACAGTAAATTAGTAATATTTACTTGATGTGACACGAGTGAATCCTTACCAGGAAATCACTATGTCGAAGTACTAAACAGAGGATTAATCGTCCAACTACACGTGGCATGCAGGGCCCCCGCCTACTCCCACAAGCAGGACAGTCCAAAGGTCATGACAAATCATATGGACCGAACATCGATGGGACAGGAAATCCTGGTGGGTGCGATAAACCCTGCAATGCATACAGATATTGGAGAACCATAATTGATAAACCGTCCTCACAAAAAAGATGATCTGGATACTTCAAAATATACAGACTGAATTGAGTGGACAGACATCAACATAGACTGTTCTCGGGGCTCACCACACACCAAAAGCGACAGTACTAAACAATACAGGGTTCACAAACAGAAATCAAGTACTGGACAATAGTACTTACTACAGACAAGGAAAGTTGCACTAATTAAACTTTGCAGACTATTTCTTGCCACCGACCTACGGGATGAACCCCGCATAACTGACTAGGCCATGGATTTCCTGAGAGATGTCTACCTGCACCATCACCATCTCGTCAACCTTGGAGAACGTAACAGAGTGGTCTTTCCACTCATAAACATGACGATGAAGACATGCCGCATCAGATTTGTCAGGAAGCCTTATAAGAACCACACCCTCCGTAATCGAAGGCACATCCAAGAAATTGTTGTGGTCAAGTACAACCTCGAGAACACGCCTGATAACAATGCTACAGGAAAACACTAGTTCAGGACACGTAGCGACAAGGACACAGCAGCTGGATAGTTTAGCAGCAGAACTCATCCTCGGGTCTTCCAGTTCACACGGCATGACTTTGATAACTTCATCTCCACCGTGCACCTGGTTCTAATTCAAACAAAAACCATATTTTACTACTATCTCCGTTGAGAATTATAAGATGATTTTCGATATTATACTCCACATATGACTACATATACGCACAGAAATGAGTGAACAAAGACACTAGAACATGTCTTCAAAGACATGAGAGTAGAGGGATTACTTGCAATATCCATAACACAAGTTACTAAGGCAAATATACCCTCTTCAAAGGTAGCATTGATGTTCATAAACTAGTTGAAAGTAATCTATAAAAAATCAGTGTCAAGATCTTGCATGTTTTGGTCAAAAGAGGAATTTAGAACCATCATTTGGCACACAAAAATCACATGCAAGATCACCCAGAAAGTTGTACTACTAATAGTAGTACTGTGTGTTAGATGAAAAAACACGATCAAGATCGAGAAAAAGATCGTCAAGAAGAGATATTACCTGGACTTGCTTAATGAGGGATCCCGGAGAGGGGGGCTTGGATAGGGTGATGGCTTTGAGCTTATCTACGGTAGTCTTGGCGGGGTGCTTGCGCTTCTTCATACCATGAGCCTCGACGATTTTGTCCAGAGCCATAGGCATCACTTCTGTCGGTGCTCCAGCGTCTATCCAAGAGGGAAAGCTGAGAGAGGAAGCTGAGAGAGAAGAGTGATATGAGGAACGGGATGTGGGAGAAGCGAAGCGAGTGGGGGTTTTCTTCAAGAGAACAAGCTGAGAGAGAAGACTGAAATGATGGTTGCTTCGTCCGTCCAACTTATTGCTGGAAAGGAGGGGGTTTTGTGATTTGACGGCTCATTGGGGATTACTGCAACGCTTTGATCGGGGGTAGTCTACCGTGCAGTTGGGCACTCTACTACAGAGTAATTTAGTGCATGGCTAGTGGACCCCGATGCTGGCTGTCCCACACATCGGTGAAAGTGAGTAATTTAGTGAATGGCTGGAGGAGGATCCGCGTGGTAGAGTGTGTCCACTGTTTTTCTAAAGAAAAAAATGATTATAGTAAGCGTTCCCACTCTTACGACGGAGGAGTGCGAAACACGACAGCTACTTGAACATACACGTGCTCCTACTACAAGGCATGTGCAGTGGTTCATACACCAGTACTACATAATCCAGTTGCTAGTGCAGTAAGATATGATGATAACAAATGATGTTGTGCGCATCTAAACTATATGAACAGTACTGTAGTAACATAGTACCGCTTTTTCGACTGTCCGGTAGGGAATGAACAGTGAGATCAATGTTAACAAACCTAGGTCTACAGTGCACGAAGAGTACGGTGCTACAGTACTCCATGAAACCTGAGCCATATGAAGCACGAATCAGTGTTAGGCAGGGTGTATGGAGGGTGCACGGGAAGGGAGCAAAGGTTCACTTCTCGGCCCACTTTTGGGTGTTTGGCAGAGCGCGTGGAGGGTGCATGAGTCCAAACTAGTAGGTTAACACAAATACACGAAGAGGGAACAACTATATTGAGATGAGAATGCAACCAAACACACCCACCCGCTTTGTGGTACAGTGACTGATCTACATCGTCTGAGTTTGATCCAACTGTCATGTTGCACCGAGACATGGACATGCCCATGTAGAGGGCACCTAAACACCACCAAAGTCCCTCTACTTCTCGAGGCACACGATGTTTGTGATGTAGGCTGCAACCGCCCATAGAGCTCGCTCCCGATTGACGGGAGCCAGCTCCTCAAAGACGGCGTCCAATGGCACGAATGGATTCCGGTGACGGAGCCCTGAGAGGATTCGCCCGGCAACATTGATGGCAGCCCGCAACCCCTCCTTGTTCAGCTTTGCCCCCACGATCGCACAGAGATGGCTCAGCTCCTCGGAGATATAGGTGAATAAGGAGACCAGTTCAGGAAGCCGCAGCTCGTTGAAGTCGACGGGGTGGTTAAACGGGTTTAGCCTGATGGCCGGCATGGTCGCGCTGGCACGACGGCAGGCATCGCGTAGCCGCAACACGTGCATCGCAACTTGGGCCACCAAGTGGCTGATGCGATCCTAGATCTCGTCACAATGAGCCCGCTCGCACTCCAGCCGGCTCCCCTGATGGCCTATCGTAACTCCCGCTTTTCGCGGCAATGCCGCCGACGCCTTGAGCATCTTTGTGGTGGACGCCTGCCGCTTTTGAAGCTCCATGAACTCCCACACATAATGGAGGAGCATGGCACTCCTCTCCTCCTTGAGCTCACGGAGCTCCACGTCCTTGGCCCTGAGCTTTGCATCCTTGGCCTGGCGCTCCTGTGTCAGGCGCCTCACCTCAGACTCCGTGATCTGCTGCACCGCCATGGCACCAGGTAGAAGCAATGGGGAGAGGAAGCAAAGGGGCGAAACGGCTGAAAGGCAATGCAATCTACGGGAAGGCGGAGGAAGCCAGCCGAGGAGCGGGGAATCTTTTTGGTTTTCACCATGGGAAAACACCAGTCGATGACTTCTCACATCAGGGCATCTCCAATAGCCATATGATGATCACTGGTAGTTTTGCCACATAGACTGTTTTCATGACATGTCACATAATAATAGCAGAGAGAGAGAGAGAGAGTGACATCGTATGATGCTGAACCAACGCTCCGTGTACAAGCTCCGAGGCAAGCCCGTTTATTTCTTAGGCATTGAGTGGGGCCGTCTAGTATATCTCTCTCTTTTACATACAGCTTTACATATGGTCCATTGAAGAGCTTGTATGATGTGTTGTTGGTTGCTGAGACGGACAGTTGTACCAACAATTTAACATACAAACTGTTGTGGATGCTCTCAAGGAGCAGTGGGTTTTACAGCCGGAGTCATCATGACTAATTGCTGCCGCGCTGATCCCATCAATCAAAAAATTCAAAATCCTGCCGCGCCTGCTCACGTCTATCAAAAAATTAAAAATCCTGCCGCACCCAAACACCAGAGCAACACCGCGGTAGATATTTAAATTTACCTGCCGGCAAGGAGATAAAAAAGGGGTGAAAAAACAAATGTGGCGGCGACCTAGCTTATCGGTCGCACTGGCCCAACTAGCTAGCCACCGTGTCAGGGAGTCCTAGATTAGGGGGTATCCGGATAGCCGGACTGTATACATCGTCCGGACTATTAAAGCGTGAAGATACAAGACTTAAGACTTTGGCCCATGTCTGGATGGGACTCTCCTTTGCGTGGACGGCAAGCTTGGCGATCCAGATATTGTGTTTCCTTCCTTGTAACCGACTCCATGTAAACCCTAGCCCTCTCCGGTGTCTATATAAACCGGAGAGGTTGGTCCTTAGAAGGCCGATCACAATTACAATCATACCATCATAGGCTAGCTCTTAGGGTTTAGCCTCTACGATCTCGTGGTAGATCTACTCTTGTACTACTCATATCTTCAATATTAATCAAGCAGGAAGTAGGGTTTTACCTCCATCGAGAGGGCCCAAACCTGGGTAAACATTGTGTCCCTTGCTTCCTGTTACCATCAGCCTAGACATGCAGATCGGGACCCCCTACCCGAGATCCGCCGGTTTTGACACTGACATTGGTTCTTTCATTGAGAGTTCCTCTGTGTTGTCGCTGCAGGGCTTGATGGCGCCTTCAATCGTAAACAACACGGTCCAGGGGGAGATTTTTCTCCCCGGACAAATCTTCGTGTTCGGCGGCTTCGCACTACGGGCCAATCCGCTCGGCCATCTGGAGCAAATCGACAGCTACGCCCCTGGTCACCAGGTCAGGTTCGGAAACTTGAACTACATGGCTGATATTCGCGGAGACTTGATCTGCGACGGATTAGAGCCCGTGCCAGCAGCACCGGGCAGTCGCGATGAGCACGGCCTAGACCTGCTGTCGAACAATGTTTGGATTATCACCCCTGCAGTGGCTCCGGACCTAAATCCGGAGCAGGCTGCGTAGCCTGAGGACGGAGGGATGGGCCCCGCCCCGCAAGCTGCACACTCATCGGCGGTGGAGCCGAACACAGTTCCCGCCTCTGTGGAAACCTGTGACTCCGGACCCCCGGACTCGTATCCGGTTGTTGGTTCCAGTCCGTGCACTCTCGAGCCAACCGAGCCAGGTTGGGCTCCAATAATGGAGTTTACCGCTGCGGATATCTTCCAGCACTCGGCTTCTGGTGACATGCTGAACTCGTTAAAGTCTCTCTCTTTGTCAGGAGGCTCTCGGCCGAACTATGTCCGACTCGAGTGGGGAGCAGACGATGAAGGAATTCGTTGCCCACCCACCACCCACTTCATTGCCACGGTTGATGATTTAACCGACGTACTCGACTTCGACTCCGAAGGCATCGATGGTATGGACGACGATGCAGGAGAAGATTCAGAATCTCGGGGGCGCTGGACTACTACCTCGTCACACGATATATACATGGTGGATACGCCTAAGGAAGACAACAACGGCAATCCGGAAGATAAAACCCCCGGGCAAAAGCCAAAAAGGCGACTCAAACGCCGCTCAAAGTCCAGCAACAATAAAAATAGCGACAAGAGCGGAAGAAGGATCGACATACCAGTAAACTCCGAAGGTAATAACGACCACGAGGACCCATCGATGGAGCAGGACGAGCCAGGTCACACCGAACCAAGTTCGGAGCAGATGCCCGATCACAATGATCTAGAGGGACGAGTTCATCAAGCCGCCCCAGGACAAGAACACAGTCCAGATGATGATGCATTCATCATTCCGGAAGAACGTGTGGAACGAGATAACCTCCACAGAAAGCTTATGGCCACAGCGAGAAGTCTAAAGAAGCAGAAGCAACGGCTCAAAGCCGCGCAGGAAACACTCAATCGTAGACGGAATAAAGTGCTAGACACTGAAGAAAGATATGGCAACGATCGCCACACAAAGAGCTATCCAAAACGCAAGCTACTGCCAGAATTCGACGACGAGGCCATTCCACCAAAGAATAATACGACCAGGAGACCAGACGCACTACTTCACAACCGCAACAGAACGGCTGCTCATGCCGCGCACGATCTTCGTGAGCGTCTGGATAAGCAAGCCGGCGCGGCTAGGTCTATCTACGGATCTAAAGGACACACCCCGGCGAGGGACTATTGTAACCATAACGATCATACAAGCCAAATACCAGTTTAGAATAAACACCAGACATAACAACAGCCGACCGCATGCCACAGCGTGTCCAGATATAGAGGGGCTGCTCACCCCCTGTGCTTCATCGAAGAAGTACTGGACCACGAATTCCCACAAGGTTTTAAACCTATGAACATAGAGGCATATGACGGAACGACAGACCCAGGGGTCTAGATCGAGGATTTTATCCTACATATTCACATGGCTCGTGGGGATGACCTCCACGCCATCAAATACCTTCCCCTAAAGTTGAAGGTACCAGCTCGGCACTGGTTGAAAAGCCTCCCCGAAAATTCAATTGGGAGTTGGGAGGAACTCCAGGACGCTTTCAGGGTCAATTTTCAAGGGACTTATGTCAGGCCTCCGGATGCGGACAACTTAAGCCACATAATCCAACAGCCCGGAGAGTCCGCCCGCAAGCTTTGGAACAGATTCCTCACTAAGAAGAATCAAATTGTTGATTGTCCGGACGTCGAAGCCTTAGCGGCATTCAAACACAGCATCCGCGATGAGTGGCTCGCCAGATACCTCGGCCAAGAAAAGCCAAGGACAATGGCTAGCCCGTAAAGGCACCAGCGACCCCAACACATCCGAAATAAGGGATGGCAACGGGAAGCCACGGCGTAATAAAAACAAATGCCAAAACAAGGAAGAGAGCCCGGATAACACAACGGTTAATGCCGGATTTAGGGGCTCTCGACCTAATCAGCAAAAGAAGCCATTTAAAGGCAGTAAAGAGGGACCGTCCGGTCTGAATAGAGTCCTAGACAGACTGTGCCAAACTCATGGCACCCCCGACAAACCTGCAAACCACACGCACAGAGAGTGCTGGGTCTTCAAGCAGGCCGGCAAATTAAATGCCGAACACAAGGGAGGGAAACACCAAGTGAAGACGAGGACGAACCTGGTCAGCCAAACACTTGGGGACAAAAAAATTCCCACCAGAGGTTAAAACAGTAAATATGATCCACGCGACTCATACATCCACAAGAAGGCATGAAGGCACACATAGAGACGCGCGCGATATAGAGCCCAGCGTACCCACACCTAGCTACTGGATGACTAGTCCGATCACTTTCGATCACATGGACCACCTGACTAGTATTTGGCGTGAAGGATCAGAGGCCTTGGTGCTTGACCCAATAATCGACGGATACCATCTTACCCACATCCTCATGGATGGTGGCAGCAGTCTCAATTTGATATATGAGGACACTGTCCACAGGATGGGGATAGACCCATCCAGAATTAGTCAAAGCCACACCACCTTTGAATGGGTGATACCAGGCGTTGAAGCCTACAGCAGGGGCTCCGTCGTACTGGAGGTAACATTCGGCTCTCCAGGCAATTCCAGAAGCGAAGAACTACTCTTCACCATCGCACCCTTCCAAAGCGGCTATCATGCATTGCTTGGAAGAACGGCCTTCGCCCGCTTCAATGCATTACCGCACTATGGCTACCTTATACTCAAGATGCCCGGTCCACATGGTGTCATCACTGTTAGCGGAATCACAGAGTGCTCTTCACGCGTAGAGGAACACGCGATGGCCCTAGCGGTCGGACTATAAGCGGCCTCCAATATTAGAAAACATGACTGGTCATTAAGACCATAGACACGGTTAGACGAGTCCGGTCGCCCGGATGAAATTGAATCAGGGCACCGTATATGTAATCCCATAGCGGACACCAGGGGCTATAAATATTTAATACAGCCCTACACTTGGCTCAACCTTATTGGCAGGCCAACATCTTACACTTTTACTATCCATCGCATACTTACGTTCTACTCTCCTACGAGTTTTCTTTTTTTCCACAGACAATGTTCGCGCGATACCCTTCCAGGATACGGCACAATGGAGACAAAGGCGCAGACGTGCAGCAAGGCCCCGTTCAATAGGTTTCTTTTTTATATTAAGCCCATGTGTAAACCTTTTCTATTGCCTATTGTTGTTTAACCATCCCATGGGTTACATACCCACAAAGGATACTGCCGTTATTGGCATTTCGCCACGACAGATTAATGCACGTACCTGGAAACACAGGGTTTATAATGAATGGGCATTCTTGAGCCCATCTTCTGTTATAAAGTCCGAATACCTTCGGGAGTGTCCGGCGTCACGAGTTTGGCCTTATATGCATCAGCTCCGAATCATGTCTTTGGTAAAATGTTGGGTTTGCCCGGCTCCTGGGTTTGTCGCCTTACGTTCCGTCATTATCGGCTAAGGCGGCCAAAGGAGAACTACTACGATTGTGCCCTGGTTATTCCGGATGAGCACCTCAGTAGAGAAAGCCGAAAACTGACTGTCATGATATAGCAAGAGACTGATCAACCACTCGAAGACTCACCGGAATCTTTAGGATTCCTTCGCATTAACGAAGGGCCATTTCCCGGTCATGTACATACGCGCCCGTATTCGGATGCACGCGAAGGTACCAGGGGCTACATAGTAGACCCAATGTTAGACTCCCATGGGTAAGCAAAAGTGTTACAGCTATATAGTCCGGTTGCCTAGTTCGACGTGCGATCACCTTCTTAATGGACCAACACTATTCTAATCCTGGGATTAGAATAACTATTTGGATCACAGCCAGCCCTATATACCCACGAGGGTGTTCCGAACTCCCGAAAACCCCACCGGACCGATTACAGAAAAAAACCACCCACCCTACCCGCTGCCCGATCCCCACCCTGACCTCCCTCGATCCCCTCCCCTGAGCGCCGCCACCCTCCCTGGATCTCATCGCCCCGCGTGCCTCTTCCTGCCGGCCGAACAACCCAGCCGCGCTGGAGCTGCCCCCACCTGGATCCGGCCCTGCAGAACCCCCTCGCCTGGATCTGACGCCTGCACCGCCCCCGCGCCTGGTTCTGGCCGCCTCCCGCCTGGTTCTGGCCGCCGCGCCACACCAGCTTCCGGCCGCCACCATGCACCGGCTTCCCGCCGCGGCGCTGCACCCGCCCTGACCACCTCCACCCTGCCCCCAACCTCCCCCACGGCGCCACCTTCCCTCTACTGCGCCGCGACCTTCCTTCAACTATGGCTTGGCCTGCCCTCTGCTCCGACGTGCCCTCCTGCTCCTCCTGCCGAGGACCCCAACCACCGGATGCCACCGCCATCTCCCCCAGCGTGCCGCCCAACTCCGGTCCGCGCCTCCTTTCTCTCATTCCTCCTCTTGTTCCCGGCTTTGTCCCCGGCAAGGTGTGCCGCTCCTCCTCCCTGCCTCCTTATGCCTTCCCCTTCTTCTCTACCTCCAGGGAGCTCCCCCTGGATCCTACCCATCGCGAGATGCGTTGCTTTCCCAGCGGATCCATGCCGCTCCTCGACCTCCCGGCCGATGCCAACGACAAAGCTCGGACGGGTCCGTGCAACTACTCTCGGTCCCCGGCGAGGCTCCCCTGCCACAACGAAGTCTCCTTCCAATGGCTGCGGCAGCACAAACGCCGTTCAACTCCATCGACTTGGGCCGTTCAACTACGCGGCCCCAGGACGTTCGCCACCACAACGCGTGGATCACACCAACATCTGTGTTGTTTGACTGTAACGGCTGTTGTCTGCAAAAAAGTACATGCGTGCAGTCCAACTTGCCCCTATACACTCACATGAGCACATGAGCACATGGGGACTCTGCTTAGAGAAGTTGCAGCAACACGATGCAATGATCATCTTTAGCAAATACCTTTTAGATGTTATTATTGCTACTGAAATTTGTGTGGGTCTGGCTACATGTATCACTTATTTTGTTTGTTGAAAAAAGAAATGTACCCCTCGGTTCGTTTACACAAGTTCTACAATCAGTTTCTTTGGTTTTGTTAAACTGATTTCATTCTTGTTGCCATCTGCAAAAATGTACAACGCATCGACGAGCCCCTGCACCCATGTTGCCATCCCAAAAAATGGATGCAGAGAATGCACTGTTTGTCTTGTATGCCTAAATTTTTATTTGTGAAGGTGAAAATGTTGTCTTCGAGAAGGTCAAGTGTGTTATGTGTATCTCAGCAAGTTCAAATAATTTAAACATGCAAAAGAAAAACATGGGAGATTTGCGATTTTTTAGAACTTGAAGTGACAAACAAATTTAAAAAGAGCATAAACAAAATTTAAGTCTATAAAATTCACTTCAAATCATTAACAGGAAAAAGAATGTTCTCTTTGTTCTAGAACAGAAACAAAAATTAATAAAAAGGGAATGTAGTTTACTCTTTACAAAATCCTCAGAAATGTTTTGTTAAATCAATTGTGCTTCTCTGCTCTATACATGTTCATTGATATTGCCAACAAGCATACTATTTTCCAAAAAGTGGTTCGATGTTTATTACATGACTAGATTTTTTTCTGCTACTAAGATATAAACCAGGAAGTCCAAATTAAAAAGATGGAGAAGTTCGATGATTATATAAACTATGATTTTTCTCATTATTTAAAAGTGCAAAACAAGAAAGCTCAAAATAAAGTAATGCAAAAGTTTGTTGTATAAAAATTTGGAAAATCTGAATCTGTTGATGGGAAGGACATAAGAAGTTCACACAAAAAATAACACAATAGTACAAAAACAAAAGAGCACTTTGAAACTGATATTTCATCGTTTCTAATAAAAAATTAAGAAGTTCGGATTTTAAACATAGAGCAGTTCAAAAAATCGTAAAAACGGGATTAGCACCATTTCTAGAAAAACACTAGAAGTTCAAAATTTTAAAAACAGACCTGTTCAATATTTATTACAAAACTTGGATTTCGCCGTCACTGAAAGAAAATAAACCAAGAAGTCCAAATTACAAAATAGAGAAGTTCGATATTTATAAAGAAACTCATATTTTCCTTGTTACTAAAGAATAAAAATGATGAAGTTCAAATTACAAAAGAGGAGTAGTCTGATGTATAAGGGAAACTCAAATTATTACCGTTGTAAGAAAAATAAAACTATGAAGTTCAATTTAAAAAAAAATAATGTTTGCAGCGCAACAGGTTTAATGCTTGTTACAAACCCAAAGAAGGTCAATAAAAAAGGCATCTCAAACAATTTTATAAAAAAACATTTTCTCTCTTAAAATAAACCTAGAAGTTCAAATTTAAAAACGGGGTGGCTCTATGTCTATCAAAATGTAGGATTTTCTCCGTTGCTAAAAGAAATTAAAGCAGGAAGTCCATATTAAAAAGATGGAGAAGTTCGACGATTATAGAAAGCTCATGTTTTCCTCGTTATTAAAGAATGGAAACAAGAAGTTCAAAAATTAAATAACAAGAAGTTCAACTTTTAAAAATAGAGCGCTTCAAAATTTCATAAAAAAGATTAATAAAAAACCAGGAAGTCCATATTAAAAAGATGGAGAAGTTCGATGATTATAGAAAGCTCATATTTTCCTCGTTATTAAAGAATGGAAACAAGAAGTTCAAAAATAAAATAACAAGAAGTTCAACTTTTAAAAATAGAGCGCTTCAAAATTTCATAAAAAAGATTAATAAAAAACCAGGAAGTCCATATTAAAAAGATGGAGAAGTTCGATGATTATAGAAAACTCATATTTCCCTCGTTATTAAAGAATGGAAACAAGAAGTTCAAAAATAAAATAACAAGAAGTTCAACTTTTAAAAAGTAGAGCGCTTCAGAATTCATAAAAAAGGATTAAGAAATTCAGATTAATATTTATAAAAAACTCAGATATTTTCACGTAATCGAGAGAAGTTCAGATTGATAATTGCCAGAAGTTCACATACTACACGGTGTGCATTTTGTATGAAAAAAAAGAATAAAAAAGCAAAGGCTAAAAAGTTTTTTTGCTAGAAGTTCAAGTGCTCTGTCCGGGGAAGTTCAAAAGATTCTTGTGAGAGATGTTAAACAAAAATACATGACAGAAGTTCAAGATGAAAATAGCGGGAAGTTCAACTACTACACGAAATGCGTTTCAGATAGGAAAATAAGAATAGAAAACAAAAAGCTTAAAAGATTTTGTTGCTAGAAGTTCATGTGCTACTCCCGGTGAAGTTCGAGATCTCTAGTGTGAGATGTCCAACCTTCAGTTACATGTAAAAAACAGGCAAAAAAGACGTTGTTTTACGCATTCAAAAATATATTTTGAACCGTTGTGAGTATGAAAAACTCATCAACACAAAAAAGTTGCATGTTTTTAATAGCTTTCCATCAGTATATCATTTGCTCAATTACGGAAAGTGGTTTGAGAATTACGGGCGAAAAACATCACGTCAAAAAACAGAGCGAAGTTCACACAGACATGCTCCAGAAGTTCAAGTACTTCACGCAATGCATTTCCGATCACGATGAACGCAGAAATCATGATCTCGGCATTTTCTAATTTACCTCAAAACGACGGTAATATCATTTATGTAAGTTCAAGTCCTTGGTCGGACAAAGTTAAAAAAATTATTGTGAGAGACGTTTGTACAAAAGGAATATTATTTGTGTAACACTTACGAATGGATGAGAAAATTACAAACAAAAATATGTCCCAGAAGTTCAATGTGACAACAGTAGGAAGTTCAACTACTATGTTAAATGAATTTCAGATGAAAAACTTTCAAAATTGTCGCGAGTATGAAAAAATAATCAACACGGGAAAGTTGCGTGTTTACAACAGCTTTCCATCGGTATATCACCCGCTCAATTCCCGTGAGTGGGATGGAGAGCTACAAGCAGTGGATGAAGATCTACAAGCAAAAAATCACGTGAAAAAAAGAGTGAAGTTCAAGGTTTCATACCGAGAAGTTCAGGTACTTCACGCGATGCATTTTTCACGAATCTGTTTCGCGATAAAGGCAGAACGAATGATCTCGCCATTTTCCAAATTACTTTAAAACGGCAGGGAATAACAGAAAACCATCAATATGAAAAAGTTCCGCATTTTCTGTAGCTTTTCGACGGTATATTATTTGCCCAATTCCGATAAAGTTTGTAGACATTACGGCGAAAATACGTTTTTCGTCATTTTCGAAACTGACTTAAAACCGTAAAGTATTGGGTGAAACAATACATACCAAAAAGTTTCGCATTTGTTCAAGCTTTCCAACGCCATATCATTTGCTGCATTCGGACGCACGGTTAAAAAATTAGCTCAAAAATACGAACTTGGTAGGACTTGGACCATTTTCTAAATTACTCTTAAACCATACAAAATTAGAAAAAAATATTCAATATGAAAAAGTTGCGCATTTTCATAAGCTTTCCAACGCCATATCATATGCCTCTATTGGATTAGCCGTTTAGAAATGACATCAAAAAACGAACTCAGCTGTTCGGTTTACGAAATTTTACTTTTTTTCAAATTACTCTTTAACTATAGGGAATTAGAAAAAAATTTCAACATGTGGAAGGAGCGGTTTTGCGGCAGCTTTCCAACGCCATATTATGTGCCTCATTCCAATAAACGGTTTAGAAATGCGATCAAAAATATGATTCACGTTTTTTGTATGAAGAAAAAACGGTTTTCAAAACTGCTCTTAAATCGCTTACATTTTGCCAAAAATTTAACTTGGATCATGGTATTGGTGTCCATGGCTTTCCAACGGTATATCGCAAGCCCCATTTGGACACTTTTTAGCTGAAGTTCAACCCAGTATAGAGGGAAGTTCAGGCGCGTTACTCAGGCAGTTCAGGTTGTGATCAGAATATTATTCTGATCCCCTGATCAGAATAGTGTTTATGTATATATATATAAACGGCCGCACAGGGGACACACTCATATTTTCAAGCAAACAGTACAATATAGCCTCATAATGAAAATAAACATTGTTTTTACGATGATTCGATTCATCACTCGAACAAGACATTCTTCGAGCACTGCGCCTCTATTAGGCGGGCACCTTCTGTGACCTTCGCCAAGTAGTGCTCGGCCGGATATTGGCCCCCCGACGGATCCTGGGTCGCTATAAAGGTGGCATCCATATCCGTCCAATAGGCTTTAACGCGGGCAAGGGCCATTCGTGTACCCTGTATGCACGCCGACCTTCTCATGGTGTCGATCCGAGGCACGGCCCCAAGGAATTGTTGCACCAAACCAAAGTAACTGTCCGGCTTAGGCCCCTTCGGCCAAAGATGGTCTATTACAGACCGCATTGCAAGCCCGGACAACCTGTCAAGCTCTGCTACAGCAGCCATCTTGTCACTTAACGGCAGCGGGCGAGTGGGAGCATTGAATGGCGACCAGAAAAGCATCTCCACTTCCTTATCACCCTGATCCTCAAAGAACTTGGCAGCGTTAGCTGTACTCTTTGCAAAATCCGCATACGCGCCCGCAGGACTGCAGCGTCCATCCAGGGGAGCATACTTCGTATCAAAAAACTTCGTCCGCAGCAAGTAGGAGCCCACAGCTGCGATTTTACCGGCCTGTTGAAGCTCCTCCCGCGCACCCCTGAGCTTGGTCCATATTTCCTTGGTTGCACTAAGTGCCTTGTTTAGGTCGGCCGAACTAGCCTTATTCTCCTTTTCGAGGAGTTCATACCGGTCGGCGGCATTTTTTAACTCTACAGCCATTTCGGCTATTGTTTCCTCGCTTCGGCAACGAGCAGCCTGTTCGGCTCTCAAATCTTCGATCGCTTTTAGGGCAGCCGCATTGCTAGCCTGAGCTTGCTCCTTGGCCTGGGCAAGTTCCGCCCTCAGGGCCTCCACGGTAGCAGGACCATCTGCAGTCCAAACATATTACATTAATATCATGCCGCCTTCATATTTTCCTATACAAAGGAAGGCAGAGCACATAACTTGTGATTTGTCCAGCCGCTCGTTCACCAGCGTGATATCGGCATCAATCGATCCAATCTGCTTCGTTAGTTTGGCAACTTCAATGGACTAGTCGGCGGTCGGACCCATAGGTACCTGCACGTATTTACAGTGCAATCATTGATTTATGATCCCCCGTTTGCCGCCTAGGGCGGGCAACCAGAGTCCCAGGGGCTACTATCTATATGGAGCACACCTAGTGCGTGCCTCACGGCCAAAAAATAGTGTATTCTTCACTACATACCTCAAAGCCTCTGAGCAGGCTTGTAAATGCTTCATTCAAACCGCTTGTAGCGGATGAAATCTTCTTGAGCACCGCGCTCATTAATGAGCGGTGCTCCTCCGAGAGCGCAGCTCGCTCCAGTAGGCCTGTCAGTACGTCCGGCCGGACATTGAACTGTGCCGGACCCTTCCCATCGCCCATCGTGGGAGCCAAACGCTCCGGGCTCAGGGCGGCTGACGCATTAGCTTCCTGCTTCGGCAGATCCGGACTCCTCCGTGAGGACACCTCGATGTCGCCCAATTCATGAGGCGAAGTGGTGGGTGGGGTCTCGCTCTACATCATCTCCGGAGGAAGATCCCCCGAAGACGAACTCTGTTGAGAAGAGCTGCTATCCGGACTGCAAAAGACGAATCCTGGTTATTGATCTAGGAGAAACACAGTACCTTCGAATTAACGATTGATTACAGCTCGGTGGAAGGCTGGCCCGTTGGCGGGCATGACGTGGTGATGGTGACCGTCAGGGCAGGGCCCCCTGGGGATACCTTTTTCCTGGTTTGGGCATCTCTGTCTCCAAGTCTTCGGAGGCATCCCTCTTCTTCCCGCGTGGGGAGGAGGCCTTAGCCTCCCCTTCCCGACTATCCTCCTTAGGGGAGGTAACAATTCCCCCGGTTCGGATGTGTAGCGTGTGAAGTTATGTTTCTTCGTTCTTCCCCTTGTATTTCCCTGAGGGCATTCTACTGAGTACCTGGTCAAGCATCTTGGCCATGGTGGGACCAGGTGATCCTTCAGGAAGTGCCGCCGGACACCTGATTCTCTCCGCCTTGCTGAGCCATTCCTGGCCACGGATGATTTTCAGAATAAATAATTATGACAAATACAAAACAAGGTGTCCGGTATCAAGGTTACTTACTTGGGTATCTAGGCGATTGCAGCTTAGGCCCGCATCCTCGGTGGTCTCCGGACTACTTTCGGTCCGAAGAATAATTTGCACATCCCTTCGAGCTTCAGACTGAAGAAGTGCTTAACAGTCTGTGGACCCTCTGGATTGAACTCCCACATCCGGAGAGGCCGGCGTTGGCACGGAAACATCCGCCGGATTAACATCACTTGAATTATGCTGACAAGATTAATGTCCCTCTCAAGAAGCTCCCGGATGCAATTCTGCGGTACTGGTACATCGCCAGCGGGCCCCCAATTCCGTCCTACGTCGGTCCAAGACGCTAGTTGTGACGGAGGGCCCGAGCGGAACTCGGGGGCAATTACCCACTTAGTGCCTCTGGGCGCTGTGGCATAAAACCACCTCCGCTGCCATACATCGGATACTTCTGGGAAAGAACCCTCTAGCCATGGGGCATCGGTGTTCCTACTTATTATGGCACCTCCGCACTCCACATGTGGCCCCTCGATCATCTTCGGCTTCACATTAAAGGTCTTGAGCCATAAGCCGAAGTGTGGAGTGACGTGGAGAAAGGCCTCGCATACAATGATGAATGACGAGATATGGAGGATAGCGTCTGGAGCTATATCATGAAAATCCTACCCGTAATAGAACATGAGCCCCCTCACAAAGGGATTGAGGGTGAGGCCCAAGCTGCAGAGGAAGTGAGGAACAAACACGACGCTCTCATTGGGCTCTGGTGTAGGGATGACCTGCCCTGGAGCAGGAAGCCTGTGCTGGATGTCGGCGGTCAGGTATCCGACCTCCCTAAGCCTCGCAATGTCCTCCTCTTGGATCGAGGAGGCCACCCACCGCCCTTGAGGGTTGGATCCGGACATATTGGAGGATCTCGGGTGTTTGGGCTCAGGTCTCGTGTGTTAGAACTCGAGGTGCGAGAAGGCACGAGGAAGGTGGATGTCGGCGTTCTGGGAACGGGGGTCCCCAGACTTGCCTGCCTGCAGCCTGCGGCGTGGCTCAAGGGGGCCCCAGCGCGGCCCATCTTCATCAACACAAGCTCAAGACCCTCGCGAGGGGCCAAGCCTCATGGGGTGGACGACAAGCAGCTTCCTCAGGCACGGCCTCGTCAGGCTGGCTCGCGAGGAGGCGGAGAGATCAAGGCGGGGTACCTCACGAGGTGCCCATGACGCAAGCCATGACGACCAAGGGCGCCAGGCGGGCGCCAGCCCACACAGTGTCCTCCTTTCCTCTTTGGTGCAAAGGGAGCAAGCGCGGGCGAGAGCATCAAGCAAAGACATCCATTTCGGTGCAACAAGACCAAGACCAGCCCAATGGTAGGAAGGAAGTCATTGTGGAGGCCAAGCAGGCGTCACCACCAGAGCCTTTGACAGGCGCGGACCAACTTTAGTCAGGATAAGTGTACTAGATGTAACCCTTCAAAATGGCCAATTGTTGGCGCCCTTCCCGCTCAATATTTGGGAAGAGGCCCATGGCCTTTGCCTATAAATAGGACTAGCCACCCCCAGGGTAGAGGCATCTAGAAGAGAGCAATCAAGTAGCATCATAGCAAGAGAGAAGGGCGTTGAACTCCTCCTAGCAGTTCATCGTCCCAGCCAAGAACAGACCCTCGCGAGGCTGTTCTCCCTTGTATTGTTCATCACCATCAGCCCAAGAGGCAATCCACCACACCACAAACTAGAGTAGGGTATTACACCACAATGGTGGCCCGAACTAGTATAAATCTTGTGTCTCTCGTGTTGTTCCTTTCGTAGCTTAGATCCTAGCGTGGCGGCGAGGTGCAGGCAGGTAGAGGGCGAAATCTCCGCACGCACCCCAGTGTTCGAACCTCAAGGGTCTACCGGAACCCGAAATCCGACATTTGGCGCGTCAGGTAGGGGTGTGCCGGAGTTTTCCCTTCCGCCACTGCTGCGACCCGCCTCGCAATGAGCAGCACGCCGCCCGCTCCAGATGCCAGCACCAGCGCTGAGGCCAGGGGGCTCCGAGCCCTGGCCCCAGCCTTGCAACGGGTGCGGTGGTCCGACAAGTTCAAGACGACGACACCACCGTGCTACAACGGCGCGACCGGTCCGCTGGCCTTCTTGCTGGCGTACGAGGAGGCCATTCTCGAAGCTGGAAGTGACGACGGGGTCATGGCCAACTGGCTTCCCATGGCCCTCACCGGCGCTCCGCGCGCATGGCTGCTCCACCTGCAGGCAGCCTCCGTGGCCCCTTGGGAAGAGCTGTGCGGCCTCTTCCTCGCCCACCATGCTGCGCCGGCGCCCCCAGTCATCGCGGCCCTCCTGGGCGGCTCGCAGATGCCGCCTTCCAGTCACCACGTCAAGCCATTCATCCGACGGGTCGGCGCCGCCTCCATGCAGCAGGGGGCTCCCCCGGACCGGTCAGCGCCACAGGCCAGTTTGGCCTTCAGCTGTAACATCCCAAATTTTCAATTTGGAATGTTATACATACACTAGTAGAAAAAAGGGTCAAACGTGAAGCACATTGGTGCCAGTTTGTATTAGAGCCGGCACAAATGTATACATTAGTGCCGGTTCCAACGGCTAGCCGGGCCGCTCTCATTAGTACCGGTTCGTGGCTAACCTTTAGCACCGGTTCGTGCCACGAACCGGTACTAATGAGAGTGGTGGCAGGATGTTGTCAGTCTGGGCCCCCTCCTGCACCTTTAGTACCGGTTCGTGCCACGAACCAGTACTATAGGTCCTCCTGCATATAAACCCTTCGTCCAGCTCACTCTGTTCTTCCCCCTTTCCCCTCTCCTCTCCTCTCTGTTCTTCCTCTTCTCCCCTCGAGCTCATCACACATTTTGCCCAAATTTTGTCAAGATTTGAAGGCCCCCATCCATTCAAGTGAGTTTGTCCTTTCATCTCTCATTGCTAGATTAGCTCTTGCAATGCTTTATATAGATATTAATTTGTGAGTTTAGTAATTTGGGAGGAAATATATATATGTGCTAGTATTTGATTTATATGCAATTTGAGGTCAAAAATAACACTTAGTTTGCATATGTAGGTGTGGTTTACTTAGTGCCTTCTAAATCTCCATCGTAACCACCTTCGATCGCCCGCACCGTCCCTTCGCCGGCACCACCTTGTGGTGAGCCTCTTGTTCATGAAATTGTATATAAAAAATTGATGTTTGTGTGATTTGGATATATAGTTACTCGTATAATAATTATCTTACCCGTACGTTGTTTGTTATATGTAGAGCCATGGTTTTGATATCCGTCCCCGTCGGCCCTCGTCCTTGTTATGATTCGGATGTGGTATATTCTCTTTTAAAACTATTTGTTGCATTTCGTGTTTATGACAAATTATGCCCATCAAGTTGACATAGATATTTTTATCTAGGAGGTATGTGAACCGGAAATTCCAACCGACCCTATTGTCGTGAGGTTAAATTTAGTTGAAAGAGAAAACGAGTACTTGAAAGAAAAATTGAAAAGAATTGAGGGGGAGCAGATGGAATTGGAGTTGCATGTTGCCGATGTCGTCGATGATCACAAGATCAAGATGGAGAAAATGCGCTTGAAGATTAGAAAGATTAGAAAATATGCCATCGATAGTGAGGCTTGGTATCATTATGCTGTTGGATCAATTGTTACCTTAGTTGCAATCTTGATCGCATTTGTTGTTGCATTTAAATGCTTTAGCTAGAGAGTTATTTGTTTGTTGCATTTAAGTGTTGTATGAACTTTATGTATGAACTTGTATTAATTTGGTCAATTCGGTGTTGTGTAATGAAGATGAGCCGGCAATGGATGTACGATGAACGATGCTCTCCCCAGTTCGTTGAGGGCGTGCTCACTTTTCTGCTTGCGGCTGAGGCAAACAAGCGGGCGGATGGTTTTATGCCTTGTCCATGTGCTGGCTGTAAGAATGGTCGCAATTACTCTACGTCAAGAACCATTCACGTCCACCTGTTTGAGTCCGGTTTCATGCCCCACTATAATGTTTGGACCAAGCACGGAGAAAGAGGTGTTATGATGGAAGACAATGAAGAAGAAGAGGACGACGACAGCTATCCGGGCCATGGGTTCCCTGAATACGATGATACAACAATTGGGGAAGAAGCTGAGCTGGTAATGTGGGAAGAAGCTGAGCCAGCAATGCAGGAAGAAGCTGAAGAAGAGGCATCATATGAGCCCGTTGATGATCTAGGTCGGGCCATTGCCGATGCAAAGAGAAACTGCGCAAGTGATTTGGAGAAGAAGAAGTTGCAGCGCATGTTAAAGGATCACAAAAAATTGTTGTACCCAAATTGTGTAGGTGACAAGAAAAAGCTGGGCACCACAATGGAATTGCTGCAATGGAAGGCAGAGAATGGTGTATGTGACAAGGGATTTGGAAAGTTGCTGGTAATGATAAATGATATGCTTCCAAAGGACAACGAATTGCCCGAGAGTACGTACGAAGCAAAGAAGGCTGTCTGCCCTCTAGGGTTAGAGGTGCAGGAGATACATGCATGCCCTAATGATTGCATCCTCTACCGCGGTGAGTACGAGGATTTGAACGCTTGCCCGGAATGTGGTGCATTGCGCTATAAGATCAGCCGCGATGAGCATGGTGATGTCGAGGGCGAGCGCCCCAGGAAGAAGATTCCTGCCAAGGTGATGTGGTATTCTCCTATAATACCACAGTTGAAACGTTTGTTCCAAAACAAAGAGCATGCCAAGGCGATGCGATGGCACAGAGAAGACCGTAAGAAAGACGAAAAGTTGAGAGTACCCGCTGACGGGTCGCAGTGGAGAAAAATCGAAAGAAAGTCCGGGAAGGAGTTTGCAGATGACGCAAGGAGCGTATGGTTTGGTCTAAGCGCAGATGGAATTAATCCTTTTGGGAAGCAGAGCAGCAACCATAGCACCTGGCCTGTGACTCTATGTTTGTATAACCTTCCTCCTTGGTTGTGCATGAAGCGGAAGTTCATTATGATGCCAGTGCTCATCCAAGGCCCTAAGCAACCCGGCAACGACATTGATGTGTACCTAAGGCCATTAGTTGAAGAACTCTTACAACTGTGGAATGGAACAGGTGTACGTGCGTGGGATGAGCACATGGGGGAAGAATTTGACCTAAAGGCGTTGCTGTTCGTGACCATCAATGATTGGCCTGCTCTCAGTAACCTTTCAGGATAGACAAACAAGGGATACCGTGGATGCATGCACTGTTTGGAAGATACCAACAGTATATATTTGAATAGTTGTAAGAAGAATGTGTACCTGGGACATCGTCGATTTCTTCCGAGCAGGCATCCCGTCAGAAAGAAAGGCAAGCATTTCAAAGGTGAGGCGGATCACCGGACGAAGCCTCGCCACCGTACTGGTGCTGATGTACATGATATGGTCAAGGATTTGAAGGTGATATTTGGAAAGTGTCCTCGCGGACAACCTGTTCCGAAGGACGCTGACGGACGCGCACCCATGTGGAAGAAGAAATCTATATTTTGGGACCTGCCATATTGGAAAGACCTAGAGGTCCGCTCCGCAATCGACGTGATGCACGTGACGAAGAATCTTTGCATGACCCTGCTTGGCTTCTTGGGCGTGTATGGGAAGACAAAAGATACACCTGAGGCACGGGAGGATGAGCAACGTATGCACGGATAAGACGGCATACATCAGGGTCATGCAAGCTACACTCTTACCAAAGAAGAGAAGGAAATCTTCTTTGAATGCCTGCTCAGTATTAAGGTACCGTCTGGCTTCTCGTCGAATATAACGGGAATAATAAACATGGCAGAGAAAAGTTCCAGAACCTAAAGTCTCATGACTGCCACGTGATTATGACGCAACTGCTTCCGGTTGCATTGAGGGGGCATCTACTGGAAAACGTTCGATTAGCCATTGTGAAGCTATGTGCATTTCTCAATGCAATCTCTCAGAAGGTAATCGATCCAGAAATCATACCAAGGTTACAAAATGATTTGGTGCAATGTCTTGTCAGTTTCGAGTTGGTGTTCCCACCATCCTTCTTCAACATCATGACGCACGTCCTAGTTCACCTATGCGAAGAGATTAATGTTTTGGGTCCTGTATTTCTACACAATATGTTCCCCTTTGAGAGGTTCATGGGAGTCTTAAAGAAATATGTTCATAACCATGCTAGGCCAGAAGGAAGCATCTCCAAGGGCCATCAAAATGTGGAGGTCATTGAGTTTTGTATTGACTTTATTCCTGACCTTAAGCCAATTGGAGTTCCTGAATCGCGGCATAAGGGCAGACTGGATGGAAAAGGCACTCTAGGAGGGGAACAAATAATATGTATGGACGGACATTCTCTCAGTGAAGCACACTACACAGTTCTACAGAATTCCACCTTGGTGGCTCCGTATATGGATGAACAGAAGAATTTGCTACGCTCCAAACACCCGGAGCGCTCTGATGACTGGATTACACGTGAACAAACTAGGAGTTTCGCCAGCTGGTTGCAGACACGTACCATGCATGACACCTCTATTGAAGATGACCTGTACTTGCTGTCCCAATTACCATCTTCGAATATAATGACTTTCAAAGGGTACGAGATAAATGGTAATACATTTTACACGATCGCCCAAGATAAGAAGAGCACCAACCAAAACAGTGATGTCCGCTTTGATGCAGAAACCAAGACGGGAAAGGAAACATATTATGGTTATATACAGGACATATGGGAACTTGACTATCGACGTGGTTTAAAGGTCCCTTTGTTTCGGTGCAAATGGGTCAATATGACACGAGGCGGGGTAACGGAACACCCGCAGTACGGAATGACAACAGTGGATCTCAGCAATCTTGCGTATGCAGACGAACCATTCGTCCTAGCCAATGATGTGGCACAGGTTTTCTATGTGAAGGACATGTCTACCAAGCCAAGAAAAAGAAATGATAAGGAAACGAATGCATCGTACGATGAGCCAAAGCGGCACATAGTTCTTTCTGGGAAGAGAAACATCGTGGGAGTGGATGACAAGACATACAAGTCAGAAGATTATGAAAAGTTTGATGAAATTGCTCCATTCACAGTGAATATTGACCCGAGCATCCCGTTAAATGATGAAGATTTTCCATGGTTACGGCGCAAAGGGACACACGCGAAGAAAAGGTTTCACACCCAAAGATCTGGGATGTGATCGGCTTCACTATCATCACTTTCTTCTGTGTTTCACACCTAGGAGGGAATGTCTATAATAGTTAGGGTAGTTATGTGTTTCGGCATTTGAAACGCGAAGAAATTTTATGTGCAAACAAATTCTTTTCATGCATTTACTGATTTTTTCCAGCTAAATGACCCTGAAATTGAAAAGCATTTCAAATGAACTCAGAAAAGGTTGAAAGTTAGCATGGTATCATAATTTCATACAAATAGCATGTGCAAGAAAGTAGAGAGGGTTACGGCAAAAACTGGATGCACTTCGTGTACAAAATGGACAATCTCTTTCGAAGTATCAGGGTTTCCGACGAAAACTGAACTGTTACAAAGGCATTTCATTTTTTAAATAACCTAAGCATTACTAAATTGAATATAATGATAAAACACACTAATATTAAACATAAGAAAAAAGAATCACTGAAAAAACTTTTTTCAAAGTTAAGTTATTCACAAACTAGTGATTCACACTAATTTCAAATAATTCAAAATTTAGACTATTCAAATTTGAAAACTACGGGCACTAACAGAAAGTTTGTAATTTTTTGTACCTAAAGCAAAAATATTCACAAAGAAACTCTAAATACACAAAAAAACAACACAAAAATAAATAAAGCAAAAAAATAAAAATAATAATGCAGAAAAGAAAAAAATATAAAAAATGTTGGGGCACTGCCCGGTGGGCCTGCCAGACCTAGGGTGTGCAAATGCAGGCCCAGAAGGGCCAGCAGGCTCACAGGGCAGCGCGCCCTAGTTAGGCCCAGAAGCCTGCTATATAGAGGAGTTCGAAAGGGCAGCCGCGGCTGGGTTTATAAACCAGTGCGGCTGCCCTTAGCTCGGCGAGGTGGGACTAAACATAGCGCACCGCGGGTGGCAGCGCACGGCCATTAGTACCGGTTGGTGGCTCCAACCAGTACTAAAGGGGGGGCCTTTAGTACCGGTTGGTGCCACGACCCGGTACTAAAGAGGTGCGGTTCCCGCCGCTTGGCCTGGCCAAAACAGGCCTTTAGTACCGGTTGGTGGCTCCAACCGGTACTAAAGGTGCCCTCTATATATACAACACATCCAAAAATTTCGTTTTCCCTCTCTGTTTGTTCCTCTGTTTCCGTCTCCGTCGCCGTCGCCGCCGCCCTCGATCGTCTCCGTCGCCGCCCCCGTCCCCGTCACCGCCCTCGTCTCCGTCGCCACCCCGGGCCCGTCCCCGTCGCGCCGTCCCCGCCGTCGCCGCCCCGGCCGTCGCCTCGCCGTCGCCTCGCCGTCGCCGTCACCCCGCTGTGAGCTCTCCCCCTCTAACCCCTCTCCCTCGCTCCAGGCAGCCACCATGGGCGCCGCCCCTCCCTTAGCCCATACACACACACAAGCATGCATGATGAACACACACACATGTACATATGTATGAATTAATGCATGTATATATTAGTATATACGTATTTTGTATGTTTAATTAGTTTAGATTATTTAGATTAGTATTTTTTCACTATTATATATGTACGAATGCATGTTAGATGGATATAATTAGTGTTTAATTAGTATGGAATTTTTTTATATAATGTTGTTTTTCAGTTTTTTAATGGATGTATAGAAGTTGTGTTTTCTGTTTTTAGTGTTAGATGCTTAATTAGTATGAAATAGTATATAGATTTTTGACATATGCAATGATAGCATAATTAGTGTTATATAGAAATGTTAGAAATTTTAGTTATCAAAATCCAATCATTAAAAAAATGTTACTTTTTACGGGCATATAGCTAGTATTTGTTCTCGACGATGCCTGACCCGCATCCTCGCCGTCGACCCGTCCGCGACGACGTCCAGCTGACCCATGTCCGGGACTGGGCTCGGCCGGGCTGGCACTGGGAGGTGCTGCCTAGAGGGGCGCGCCGCTTGATGAGTAACCCGGCCCCGGGTCCCGTCGTCGACCCTGATCTCGTTTGGTGGCGTTCGCGTGGGCTAGTTTCGGTGCGGAGGGACCCGGCCCCACCGGAGATGGTACGTCGCCGTGTCTGGGAGGAGGACGAGCACGTCCATCGCTACATGGTTGCGTTAGAGGGCGGCAGGTTCTCCAATACCTGGCAGTTTCTTCGGGGATCTCACTTCAGCTATGATCCTGTGAGGGTTCCTTCTCTTTGGTTGTCCACCGCCCGCGCCGCAGGAACCGCGAGTGTCCTAGATTCTTCTGTAGTATTCGATCTTTATTAGCTACCTAGCCAGTGATGTACTATTCAATATTATATATTATTCGAGATGATGTATTCAAGATTATATCTATTATTCTAGACGATGTATTCGAGATTATATCTATTATTCGAGACGATGTAATTTGAATACTAAATTGTTTTATATTTCTTTTGGATTAGTTAAATAAAAGCTATGCAGACAATACCGACAGAGAGGGAGAACAGACCATGTTCGATATGATACGCAATGCTTTATATAGATATTAATTTGTCAGTTTAGTAATTTGGGAGGAAATATATATATGTGCTAGTATTTGATTTATATGCAATTTGAGGTCAAAAATAACACTTAGTTTGCATATGTAGGTGTGGTTTACTTAGTGCCTTCTAAATCTCCATCGTAACCACCGTCGATCGCCCGCACCGTCCCTTCGCCGGCACCACCTTGTGGTGAGCCTCTTGTTCATGAAATTTTATATAAAAAATTGATGTTTGTGTGATTTGGATATATAGTTACTCGTATAATAATTATCTTACCCGTACGTTGTTTGTTATACATAGTGCCATGGTTTTGATATCCGTCCCCGTCGGCCCTCGTCCTTGTTATGATTCGGATGTGGTATATTCTCTTTTAAAACTATTTGTTGCATTTCGTGTTTATGACAAATTATGCCCATCAAGTTGACATAGATATTTTTATCTAGGAGGTATGTGAACCGGAAATTCCAACCGACCCTATTGTCGAGAGGTTAAATTTAGTTGAAAGAGAAAACGAGTACTTGAAAGAAAAATTGAAAAGAATTGAGGGGGAGAAGATGGAATTGGAGTTGCATGTTGCCGATGTCGTCGATGATCACAAGATCAAGATGGAGAAAATGCGCTTGAAGATTAGAAAGATTAGAAAATATGCCATCGATAGTGAGGCTTGGTATCATTATGCTATTGGATCAATTGTTACCTTAGTTGCGATCTTGATCGCATTTGTTGTTGCATTTAAATGCTTTAGCTAGAGAGTTATTTGTTTGTTGCATTTAAGTGTTGTATGAACTTTATGTATGAACTTGTATTAATTTGGTCTATTCGGTGTTGTGTAATGAAGATGAGCCGGCAATGGATGTACGATGACCGATGCTCTCCCCAGTTCGTTGAGGGCGTGCATACTTTTCTGCTTGCGGCTAAGGCAAACAAGCGGGCGGATGGTTTTATGCCTTGTCCATGTGCTGGCTGTAAGAATACTCTACGTCAAGAACCATTCACGTCCACATGTTTGAGTCCGGTTTCATGCCCCACTATAATGTTTGGACCAAGCACGGAGAAAGAGGTGTTATGATGGAAGACAATGAAGAAGAAGAGGACGATGACGGCTATCCTGGCCATGGGTTCCCTGAATACGATGATACAACAATGGGGGAAGAAGCTGAGCTGGTAATGTGGGAAGAAGCTGAGCCGGCAATGCGGGAAGAAGCTGAAGAAGAGGCATCATATGAGCCCGTTGATGATCTAGGTCGGGCCATTGCCGATGCAAAGAGAAACTGCGCAAGTGATTTGGAGAAGAAGAAGTTGCAACGCATGTTAGAGGATCACAAAAAATTGTTGTACCCGAATTGCGTAGGTGACAAGAAAAAGCTGGGCACCACACTGGAATTGCTGCAATGGAAGGCAGAGAATGGTGTATGTGACAAGGGATTTGGAAAGTTGCTAGTAATGATAAAGGATATGCTTCCAAAGGACAACGAATTGCCCGAGAGTACGTACGAAGCAAAGAAGGCTGTCTGCCCTCTAGGGTTAGAGGGGCAGAAGATACATGCATGCCCTAATGATTGCATCCTCTACCGTGGTGAGTACGAGGATTTGAACGCTTGCCCGGTATGTGGTGCATTGCGCTATAAGATCAGCCGCGATGAGCATGGTGATGTCGAGGGCGAGCGCCCCAGGAAGAAGATTCCTGCCAAGGTGATGTGGTATTCTCCTATAATACCATGGTTGAAATGTTTGTTCGAAAACAAAGAGCATGCCAAGGCGATGCGATGGCACAGAGAAGACCGTAAGAAAGACGGAAAGTTGAGAGTACCCGTTGACGGGTCGCAGTGGAGAAAAATCGAAAGAAAGTCCGGGAAGGAGTTTGCAGATGACGCAAGGAGCGTATGGTTTGGTCTAAGTGCAGATGGCATTAATCCTTTTGGGGAGCAGAGAAGCAACCATAGCACCTAGCCTGTGACTCTATGTTTGTATAACCTTCCTCCTTGGTTGTGCATGAAGCGGAAGTTCATTATGATGTCAGTGCTCATCCAAGGCCCTAAGCAACCCGGCAACGACATTGATGTGTACCTAAGGCCATTAGTTGAAGAACTCTTACAATTGTGGAATGGAACAGGTGTACGTGCGTGGAATGAGCACATGGGGGAAGAATTTGACCTAAAGGCGTTGCTGTTCGTGACCATCAATGATTGGCCTGCTCTTAGTAACCTTTCAGGATAGACAAACAAGGGATACCACGGATGCACGCACTGTTTGGATGATATCGACAATATATATTTGAATAGTTGTAAGAAGAATGTGTACCTGGGACATCGTCGATTTCTTCCGAGCAGGCATCCCGTAAGAAAGAAAGGCAAGCATTTCAAAGGTGAGGCGGATCACCGGACGAAGCCTCGCCACCGTACTGGTGCTGATGTACATGATACGGTCAAGGATTTGAAGGTGATATTTGGAAAGGGTCCTGGCGGACAACCTGTTCCGAAGGACGCTGACGGACGCGCACCCACGTGGAAGAAGAAATCTATATTTTGGTACCTGCCATATTGGAAAGACCTAGAGGTCCACTCCGCAATCGACGTGATGCACGTGACGAAGAATCTTTGCGTGACCCTGCTTGGCTTCTTGGGCGTGTATGGGAAGACAAAAGATACACCTGAGGCACGGGAGGACGAGCAACGTATGCACGGAGAAGACGGCATACATCAGGGTCATGCAAGCTACACTCTTACCAAAGAAGAGAAGGAAATCTTCTTTGAATGCCTTCTCAGTATTAAGGTACCGTCTGGCTTCTCGTCGAATATAACGGGAATAATAAACATGGCAGAGAAAAGTTCCAGAACCTAAAGTCTCATGACTGCCACGTGATTATGACGCAACTGCTTCCGGTTGCATTGAGGGGGCTTCTACCGGAAAACGTTCGATTAGCCATTGTGAAGCTATGTGCATTTCTCAATGCAATCTCTTAGAAGGTAATCGATCCAGAAATCATACCAAGGTTATAGAATGATTTGGTGCAATGTCTTGTCAGTTTCGAGTTGGTGTTCCCACCATCCTTCTTCAACATCATGACGCATGTCCTAGTTCACCTATGCGAAGAGATTAACGTTTTGGGTCCTGTATTTCTACACAATATGTTCCCCTTTGAGAGGTTCATGGGAGTCTTAAAGAAATATGTTCATAACCGTGCTAGGCCAGAAGGAAGCATCTCGAAGGGCCATCAAAATGTGGAGGTCATTGAGTTTTGTATTGACTTTATTCCTGACCTTAAGCCAATTGGTGTTCCTGAATCGCAGCATAAGGGCAGACTGGATGGAAAAGGCACGCTAGTAGGGGAACAAATAATATGTATGGACGGACATTCTCTCACTGAAGCACACTACACAGTTCTACAGAATTCCACCTTGGTAGCTCCGTATATGGATGAACACAAGAATTTGCTACGCTCCAAACACCCAGAGCGCTCTGATGACTGGATTACACGTGAACAAACCAGGAGTTTCGCCAGCTGGTTGCAGACACGTACCATGCATGACACCTCTATTGAAGATGACCTGTACTTGCTGTCCCAGTTACCATCTTCGAATATAATGACTTTCAAAGGGTACGAGATAAATGGTAATACATTTTACACGATCGCCCAAGATAAGAAGAGCACCAACCAAAACAGTGGTGTCCGCTTTGATGCAGAAACCAAGACGGGAAAGGAAACATATTATGGTTATATACAGGACATATGGGAACTTGACTATCGACGTGGTTTAAAGGTCCCTTTGTTTCGGTGCAAATGGGTCAATATGACACGAGGCGGGGTAACGGAACACCCGCAGTACGGAATGACAACAGTGGATCTCAACAATCTTGCGTATGCAGACGAACCATTCATCCTAGCCAATGATGTGGCACAGGTTTTCTATGTGAAGGACATGTCTACCAAGCCAAGAAAAAGAAAAGATAAGGAAGCGAATGCATCATACAATGAGCCAAAGCGGCACATAGTTCTTTCTTGGAAGAGAAACATCGTGGGAGTGGATGACAAGACATACAAGTCAGAAGATTATGAAAAGTTTGATGAAATTGCTCCATTCACAGTGAATATTGACCCGAGCATCCCGTTAAATGATGAAGATTTTCCATGGTTACGGCGCAAAGGGACACACGCGAAGAAAAAGTTTCACACCCAAAGATCTGGGATGTGATCGGCTTCACTATCATCACTTTCTTCTGTGTTTCACACCCAGCAGGGAATGTCTGTAATAGTTAGGGTAGTTATGTGTTTCGGCATTTGAAACGCGAAGAAATTTTATGTGCAAACAAATTCTTTTCATGCATTTACTGCTTTTTTCTAGCTAAATGACCCTGAAATTGAAAAGCATTTCAAATGAACTCAGAAAAGGTTGAAAGTTAGCATGGTATCATAATTTCATACAAATAGCATGTGCAAGAAAGTAGAGAGGGTTACGGCAAAAACTGGATGCACTTCGTGTACAAAATGGACAATCTCTTTCGAAGTATCAGGGTTTCCGACGAAAACTGAACTGTTACAAAGGCATTTCATTTTTTAAAAAACCTAAGCATTACTAAATTGAATATAATGATAAAACACACTAATATTAAACATAAGAAAAAAGAATCACTGAAAAAACTTTTTTCAAAGTTAAGTTATTCACAAACTAGTGATTCACACTAATTTCAAATAATTCAAAATTTAGACTATTCAAATTTGAAAACTACGGGCACTAACAGAAAGTTTGTAATTTTTTGTACCTAAAGCAAAAATATTCACAAAGAAACTCTAAATACACAAAAATAAATAAAGCAAAAAAATAAAAATAATAATGCAGAAAAGAAAAAAAATATAAAAAATGTTGGGGCGCTGCCGAGTGGGCCTGTCAGACCTAGGGTGTGCAAATGCAGGCCCAGAAGGGCCAGCAGGCTCACAGGGCAGCGCGCCCAAGTTAGGCCCAGAAGCCTGCTATATAGAGGAGTTCGAAAGGGCAGCCGCTGCTGGGTTTATAAACCAGTGCGGCTGCCCTTAGCTCGGCGAGGTGGGACTAAACATAGCGCACCGCGGGTGGCAGCGCACGGCCATTAGTACCGGTTGGTGGCTCCAACCAGTACTAAAGGGGGGGGCCTTTAGTACCGGTTGGTGCCACGACCCGGTACTAAAGAGGTGCGGTTCCCGCCGCTTGGCCTGGCCAAAACAGGCCTTTAGTACCGGTTGGTGGCTCCAACCGGTACTAAAGGTGCCCTCTATATATACAACACATCCAAAAATTTCGTTTTCCCTCTCTGTTTGTTCCTCTGTTTCCGTCTCCATCGCCGTCGCCGCCGCCCTCGATCGTCTCCGTCGCCGCCCCCGTCCCCGTCACCGCCCTCGTCTCCGTCGCCACCCCGGGCCCGTCCCCTTCGCGCCGTCCCCGCCGTCGCCGCCCCGGCCGTCGCCTCGCCGTCGCCTCGCCGTCGCCGTCACCCCGCTGTGAGCTCTCCCCCTCTAACCCCTCTCCCTCGCTCCCGGCAGCCACCATGGGCGCCGCCCCTCCCTTAGCCCATACACACACACAAGCATGCATGATGAACACACACACATGTACATATGTATGAATTAATGCATGTATATATTAGTATATACGTATTTTGTATGTTTAATTAGTTTAGATTATTTAGATTAGTATTTTTTCACTATTATATATGTACGAATGCATGTTAGATGGATATAATTAGTGTTTAATTAGTATGGAATTTTTTTATATAATGTTGTTTTTTAGTTTTTTAATGGATGTATAGAAGTTGTGTTTTCTGTTTTTAGTGTTAGATGCTTAATTAGTATGAAATAGTATATAGATTTTTGACATATGCAATGATAGCATAATTAGTGTTATATAGAAATGTTAGAAATTTTAGTTATCAAAATCCAATCATTAAAAAAATGTTACTTTTTGTGGGCATATAGCTAGTATTTGTTCTCGACGATGCCCGGCCCGCATCCTCGCCGTCGACCCATCCGCGACGACGTCTAGCTGACCCATGTCCGGGACTGGGCTCGGCCGGGCTGGCACTGGGAGGTGCTGCCTGGAGGGGCGCGCCGCTTGATGAGGAACCCGGCCCCGGGTCCCGTCGTCGACCCTGATCTCGTTTGGTGGCGTTCGCGTGGGCTAGTTTCGGTGCGGAGGGACCCGGCCCCACCGGAGGTGGTACGTCGCCGTGTCAGGGAGGAGGACGAGCACGTCCATCGCTACATGGTTGCGTTAGAGGGCGGCAGGTTCTCCAATACCTGGCAGTTTCTTCGGGGATCTCACTTCAGCTATGATCCTGTGAGGGTTCCTTCTCTTTGGTTGTCCACCGCCCGCGCCGCAGGAACCGCGAGTGTCCTAGATTCTTCTGTAGTATTCGATCTTTATTAGCTACCTAGCCAGTGATGTACTATTCAATATTATATATTATTCGAGACGATGTATTCGAGATTATATCTATTATTCTAGACGATGTATTCGAGATTATATCTATTATTCGAGACGATGTAATTTGAATACTAAATTGTTTTATATTTCTTTTGGATTAGTTAAATAAAAGCTATGGCAGACAATACCGACAGAGAGGGAGAACAGACCATGTTCGATATGATACGCAGGCCAGATGATGATCAGAATGAAGAAGATTATGACGGCTCCGAATTTCTAAACAACACCGGAGAGGGTGATATGATATTCGATCGCGACGACCGAATTAATGAAGTCAGGAACTACGATTATGACGATGACGAAGAACATGTTGATCCTGAAACAACAAAGACCGGCGAGGTATATATATTTATATAAGCAGGCATCTGGTGATCATCACATGTTTTAAATGACTTGAAGATATATTAATGAATCGATCTTTGTTCTTTCAGCCATCCGGATCGAGCAAATCTTCAGGCAAAAGGACGAAATGAGGCCCGAACAAAAAGTTAAAGTAGGGCGTAAAGTACAATATCGAGGCATGCAGCCCTACTGGCGAACCATTAGCGCCTAAGAAGATTGCGGACAAGTTCGTTCGTCAGTGCGGAGTTCTTGTGAAGGACGAACTCCCGATCAAACTTCAAGAATGGAGAGAGCTTCAAGGGAACACTAGAGAACCAACATGCTCATTGGGACGATTTCGTGAAATTCAAGGATTCGGAATTAGCTAAGGAACGGTCGAGAATAAACAAGAAGAATGCCGAAAAAAAGGATAAGTTCCATAAGCTGGGGCCAGGTGGCTATGCGGTGGCAATGCCTAAGTGGGATAAGTCTAAGAAAGAGATGGAGGATGCAGGTGTCACTCCGGTTACTAAGAGCTGGCCCCCCAGGGTCAGGACTTGGTTCTATGCACATGGGGGGGAGTTGGACCCGGAGACAGGCAATGTTTCGACAAGGGCAAGTCTGAAGGGAGCCGACGATGCGATACTTGTAGCAATAGAAGAGGCACGATCGGGGGTGTTCCAGCTCAACAGAGAGAACGACGAGCTTAAGCGTGCCCTGGGAAATCCTGAACACCCGGGAAGAACACGAGGCAAGGGCGCTATTCCGTGGTATGAGGGGTTTTCAGAAAGGAACACCGACTATAGAACCCGTGCGATAAAGAAGATTGCGGAGGAGAAGAAGAGGAAGATGGAGGAGGAGCAGAGGAAGCGGGACTATGAACGCCTTCAAGGCCTAGAAGCAAGTCAAGCGGAATTGGCAGTCAAATTCCAGCGGCAGCAGGAGCAGATCGACTCACTTACCCCGCAAAGGGGGTCTTAGCAGCTGCAGCAGCTAGCGGATGATCCAGCATTGGATAGCACCGGCCCATCCATGCTGAGAAGCAGCGTGGGTTCCATCCCGGACGACGGAATGCTGGGTAGATACCCCGTGGATGACATCCCGGACGACGGAAGGTGGCGGACGGCGTTGCTTTTACAAATCCCCCCGAGGCAACCTTCCATTGCAACCCGATTCCAGCGGGCTATGCTCGTGTCTTGGTTGATGAGGTGGTGGACCCACCATATTCGGAGCTACAGATTGACATTCCTGGAGGTGACGGCGAGCGCTTTCTCGGAGAGGCCAAACATCGTATCATCCTATGGAAAAAGGATTGCATCATCTTTTGAAGGCCACCGACACCGCGTCAGCCGACTCCGCGTCGAAGTCCGCCACCGAGTCAGCAGACTCCCGCTCCTGCAAGTCCACCAAGTCCGGCAAAGTGTCAGGCCACTCCTCCTCCTCCAAGTCCGCCACAGCGTCAGACGTCCACTCCTCCTCCAAGTCCGCCACAACCTCAAGCCACTCCTCCTCGTCCAACTCAGCCCCGTCAGCCGTCTCCGCCGCCTCAGCAATCGCAGAAGAGACACCCCGCAGCTATGGTGCGTAGCGGTACGAGTCGAGGTAGTACAGGAAGTACAGGCGGAGGCAAGCGATATAAATATGGTCCAAGCCTCACGCCTCTTCCGCAGAGGGCTTATGACAGGTCCGAGGAGGAAATCGCAGCCATATCGAAGGCCGAGGTGGAAGCCCATTTTGCACCGAAACCACCACCGCCGCCAAGGGAGAAAGTGCCTGAGGAAATGATTGACCACTTCATTTGTATGGCTCAACCACCAGCTCCCAAGCCTTTTGACACAGACTATGAGCGCCACATCAGGAAGTTAAATCGAGCACGTCTACAAAGGGAGGCGAGCACGTCTACATCGGGATCGAGCAAACAAGAAGCAGCTGTCAAAAAATGAGGGAAAACCATTCCCCAGCTGGGAGAACAGGCGGCGCAATCGATCCCCTCGCTTGTTGTGCCAACAACACATGACAGTACACGCGCCCAATATTATTGTGGGCAAACAGTGCACGTTCCCGAGGTGGGGAATGTGGTAATAACGGAGGAGCATATAATGCAGGCTGAAGTTCTCAACATCACTGTTGGACAACTCCTCGAGATCAAGCCCATGCCTTTGCTTAGAGAGGATGAAATAAAACGGAAATATGTCCGGGGCCAACCTTTGGTCGACCCAGACAAGGTCAAGAACCTCCCAACGAGAATGTATGAATTGCATCAATGGTACATGAACATTACCAAGATTTCAGATCGATTGTCCCTCATGGTGAATGTCAAGGAGGAGCATTACTTCCATGAGAAAGCTGTGTCCGTTGAGTATACTGAACTGTTTCAGTTATACAATCAAGACGCACTCGACAAATCTATCATCAGTTGATATTGTCTGTAAGTGATTTCTTTCTGTAATTTAAATCTCAAGCTAGTTCTAGTGATCCTTTTGATCACTCATTACCTGTAATTATCCTCACTATATTCTTTTCTGTGGTATTATGCAGGATGAAGATGTATGAAATGAGAAAAGGTGGACGCTTTGGCATTGGGTTCATTGACCCAAACACCGTTAATGAATACACATGGCTAATAAATCCACGTCAGCAAAAGAACGTAGAGGACAACATGCTAGAGTTCTTGAAGCGCCTCAAATACAATGAAGATATACTACTTCCTTACAACTTCCAGTGAGTCACACTGTCTTGTACTACAAATTCTCTGTTTTTGCCTACTAGCTAGATACATGTTTTTACTTACATATGCCCGCTTAATTAAGACATGCAAACGTGTGTGCATGCAGATTTCACTGGGTCTTGTGTATCATTAAAGTTGACGCCGGAACAGTTGAAGTACTGGACTCACTACTCTCAGAAAAAACTGACTATAACATCTTGTTTGGGATAGTCAACAGGTAATTTCAATCATTATTAACTATATATCTTGGCCTATTTAGTTCGTCATTTCATGATATGAACTATTTAATAAACCCTTTATTCATTTTCTTTGTCGGCGGGCAGGGCTTGGGCAAGGTTCATCAGCGTCACGGAAGGCGACTGGAAAGAAAAGCTTAAATGGTTTCGACCCAAGGTAAGTAATTAAGTAGTAGTAGCTAGCTAGCTAGCTGCCATCTCTTTAATTATCATGCTGGATTAATTATTATCTAATCAAATTCCATTCTCATAAAGGCCCTGAAGCAGGCGCAGGGGACTGATCTGTGTGCATTCTGCGTTTGCGAGAACATTCGCATGATGGCGTCCGAAAGGAGCAGATCTCAAAGACAGGAATGGGTACGCTTGTTAGAACACTATTCACAATTTTTACACCATTATCGATATCTAGTCACACAACTAATACACATGCATATTGATCTCCTTCTTAACAGTTCAAAGAGGTGCGGGAGAAGCTCCTAGAAACGGAGCGTGTAGAAGCACTTCAAGAGGAAATAGCTGGATTTTTGCTCGACCAGGTCATAAATCCGAAGGGAGAATACTATTACCCGCTACCGCCCCCATGAAAACCACTTCCAATTGTCATCTTGCTCCAAAGGCACCAATTAGGCTAATGCCACTGGCTCCGAAGGCAACATGCATATGTAGGAAAAATTGTATATAGCTATACATGTGTGTATGTGTGAATTAATTAATATGGTGGTTTGTGAGACATTGATGATATATATATGCATGATTGGTTCTACTAGAAATTCTATTTATATAT
>NC_041385.1:620569869-620580990 GCF_002162155.2 Triticum dicoccoides
CATAACGTGTACAATGTGTAGTATCGTAAAATACCAGCAAACGAAAAAGAATTAAAATGGAAACACAAAATTAAATGAAAAAGAAATCATAAAACTAAAAACCCCCCAAACCTTATAGTGCCGGTTGGTCTTACCAACCGGTACTAAAGGGCTCCAGGCCCCCGGAGCTGGCTCGTGCCACGTGGTTGCCCTTTAGCACCGGTTCGTGCTGAACCGGTACTAAAGGGGGGTGGCCTTTAGTGACCACAATTTAGTGCCGGTTATGGAACCGACACTAAAGGGCCTTACGAACCGGTGCTATTACCCGGTTCTACACTAGTGATAGATCATCCTTGCATATCATATTTTTGTTTGCATTGTTGGCTCGATCCTAGAAATTCTACGCAACTCAAGGACCCACGGAGAGAGTTGGGGATTTCATTATTATCATATTTGAGTTTTCTCAAATTTTGAAAATAGGATCATTTGATTTTATTTAGTTTATCTTCAATTATTTCTACTACCAAAAATTCAGAGAGGGAATAAAATGACTTTCCCAAAATAAAGAAATAATGAAGACTTAATAAAAAAAATCAAATAAGTTTTATTTTGGAGTTTTTCGCTTTTTATTTGAATTTAGGGAAAATGCGCGTTTTTCAAAATTGCACTTAGGCCCCAAATAAATGTTCATCTTGTCCGGCTTGATTTTAGAAGCCGGGGAAAATTTATTTCAGGAATTTGGAGTCCGTTTAGTATTTCTTTTTATTTTTCTTCTGCGCGGAATTATTTAAAAAAAACGCACCGCCTTACCGCCGTCGCCGGACCCCGCCGGAATTCGCCGCCGCCGCCGCCGAGGTTCGCTGCCGCCTCGATCTGCGTGCCGCCGTTTTTTCTAAAACCGAGCGGTTTTATTATGTTTTTTTCTGTTTTTTTCTTAGTTTTGTTTTTATTTAGTTTTCGATTTTTTTCCGGTTTAGGTTAATTAGCGGACGTTTGTCCATTAGTTCGTTTTAATGAACGCATTCGTCAGATTCGTTTAGTTAACGAACGTTCGTTCGTTAACCCGTTCGTCGTTTTTCTTTTTATCGGATTTAATCCGCGATTTTTCTGATCGCGATTCCTGCTTCGATTTTCGTTTTAGTATAACTTTTCGCTCGTTTATCAGAATCAGGCGATTCAAGCGCCTGGAGTTTCGTCTCGAAACCCTCTTTCTGAATAATCTACTTCAACAAGTTTTTGCTTCTGTAAAATTTGACTTAGATCTAGATTAGCAAAACTAAGCTGTTTCTTTCGCCGTTTGACTTTCGTTGCTTTGTTTGATTTGTTTCTTTTTGCAAACCGGAGTTCTTAAGTTGAACATTCTGGTTAGATCTTTTATTCGAGTTTTACCTGTGCATTAGATAAGTACTTATTGTATGCTTGTTTGTTTGTCTGCGATAGAATACCCGGAGTGCGCCGCCTGTTACTTCGAGTCTCTAGGTTTCGCGGATCATCAGCAAGGCAAGTAACACTTCATCATACATTTCTACTACCCAGTTTTTATGCATTTGATCTATCCTCAAACATTGCATGGTTAGGATCTATTTAAATTATGGGATGGGAAGTAGATGATGTAGTACCTATTACCCGTTTTATTTTCAAACCTTTGGGAGTTACTTCTATGTTTGCTTATTATGCCATGCTATGCTAGTAGACGTGGATTGGGTGAGTGTATCCATGACAGATGTGAGATTGTTAATTAATGGTTTATTTAAGGTGGCAACTTAAAGACACATCTGGGTGGATTGAGGCACCTATTTTCTAGCAGGACTTGCCTGTATTTCTTCGGACCGCCACCCAGGCTCAAAGGGATCATGAGATTATTCAAACTAGAAACTTACGTGTGCAGCCACAAGCCATTATGGGCTCTTGCATAGTTGATTAAGTCGTGCGTACTCTTACGGGTAGACCAGCAGATGTAGGGGAAAGTAGGTGTACCGGTCTATCCACATGTAAGGTGCTAGTGCTTCCGAAAGACTATGTCTCGGTCATCCGTTTCTCAAACATCATGTAGTGCGAGGAACTAAATGGAGGCGATTGAGTCTTGTGGGAAAAGTGCGCAAACCTCTGCAGAGTGTATAAACTAATCATGGTTAGCCGTGTCCCCTGTTATGGACGTTTTGAGTATCTAGTACTTGATTATCATGTCAATCTCATCATGTTACTTCTAATTTAATATTGTTGGGTTTAATGAGTACTTTTTAATTGGGATTGAGAATGCTGTCAACCATTCTCAATGTTTAACAACCACCATGATAGTTAAATGAATTTATTCCTTTGCAGTAGGGAAAAATTGGCTTTATGCAAAACTGTAGCCATAGAGCTTTACCACCAGCCAAATATGCATGTAGTATAGCTTATCTCCATTATTATTCTCTATGTGTTACATTGCCAGCATATTCCATGTGCTGACCCGTTTTCGGGCTGCAACGTTTCATGTTGCAGACTTTTCAAATGACGAGTAAGGTGCTTTTAGGTCGTGGTTCTATACTCAGTGATGTCGTTGGAGTTGATGGACTCGCTTATCTTCCAAGCCTTCCGCTGTTATCGTTTTTAGATGGCCTTAAGCCATATTTATTTCAATAAGTTCTCTTTTGAGACATTCGATGTAATAAGTGTGTGATTGCTACTCTGTTATAAATCCTCCAAGTACTGTGTGGTGTCAGCATTACTGATCCAGGGATGACACTGAGCACAGAGATCAGACTGTTTGAGGACTGGTCGCTACAAGGTGGTATCAGAGCACACGCTGTCTATAGGACACGACCACTAAGCTTAAGCCCTAGATCACTACTCTTTCTTCTCATTTCTGACTCCTCATCTTTTCTATTCTTTAGGATGGCAGATGCAAGGATCAAGTTCAGGCAACCAGATGAGAATTCACCTTTTGGATGTCACTTGAAGGAAGCCACTAGATACTTAAACATAGGAGTACCAAGCTTCACTAGGACTTTCAACGCCACTTTACCCGAAGAGGAGCACTGGAGGATTCAAGTCTACATTCCAGGAAGGACATTTGCACCAGTCACGGAGCCAATAGAGTTTACCTTTGATGTACCAACATGGAGCCTAGGAAAGAGCATGGCAGCTCACATCGCCATGGGACGAATTGGAGAAGTTTACTACAATGATCTCAAGAATACCATCTACCAGATTTGTGGGCGCCGAGATGAGCATTGGGAGATGATCACCACCAGGAAGGATAGATCAATCACAGCTTATATTCAGGAGTTAAACCAACACATCCGACGCCAGGAGAATCAGATGTGCGCAGATATGGAGGAACTACAGAAGGCTATGACCAGGATCAAGGAGCTAGAAGCAGAACTCAAGGCTACGCGTAAAGAGTATATGGAAGAAATCGTCGCTCTAGTAAGACAGAACGGTGACCTTAAGGAGAAGATTGGAGTATTCATGGGAGGATCAGCACCCAGAGGAGAAGAGAATGAACCTACATGTCTAGATAATTATATCATCATCGACGACACCGACTCGGATCCCGACGACAGCGATGATGACTATGTTGATGAAGCTGGAGCAGATATCATGGAATCTACATCGGAGCAGTTTTTCTAGTTAGCCACCATAACAGTAGTAGAATCTTCCACCATTTAATTAGTTTTAATCCAACCACTTTTGTAACGATGGTTAGACCGTTGTATGCCCTTGTTTGAATTGATTGGAATGATATTGTGTGTGTTTGTCTCATGTGCATTTGGGTAGTGTTATCTCATTAGACCTCATTCTATTCTTAACTCTTCCATTAAACCCTCAGATGCCTCCGAGATGCGACCCCGAGTTTGTTTTCCCTCCAGAAATCACCCAGTTGATTCAGCAGCAGAATACCTTGACTCAAACATTGGTACAGAACCAAGGCAATAACAACAACCCACCACCACCACCACTTGTTGACCATCTGGCACGTTTCTTAAGGTTGAATCCGCCGGTGTTTTCTAGTAGCACCGAGCCGATAGTAGAAGATGATTGGCTCCGTAAGATAGGGAGGGAGTTGACCACTGCAGGATGCACAGATGGAGAAAAGGTGAAGTTTGCCGCACATCAGCTTGACGGACCCCAGCAGCATGGTGAGAGAATTTTACAGCCACTTACCCTGTAGACACTGTCACATGGAATCAGTTTCAGCAAGCATTTCGTACTGCTCATGTTTCAGCAGGAGCTATGGCCATGAAGAAGCGTGAGTTTCGCAACTTACGCCAAGGAGGACGGACAGTTGGCCAGTATGTGGATGACTTTAGTAAGCTAGCACGTTATGCCCCAGATGACGTTGCTATGGATGCAGCTAAGCAGGAGAAGTTTCTAGAAGGACTGAACGATGAGCTGAGCATGCAGTTGATGGTAGCCACTTTCAATAACTACCAGGAGTTAGTAGATCGTGATCTTATGATTGAAGGGAAGTAGCAGCAGATTGAAAATCGTATGAGGAAGTATGCACAGGGGAAGTACAATTCGGGAGCTCAGCAGACACTACTAGGGAAAACCTTATACACAGAAATTTAGCAACAACGCGGGTCAAAAAACTGCGCTAGTGCTATATAGCAGTAGCGATCAAATAAAAACCGCGCTACAGACACAAACTTAGCAGTAGCGCTTATGGTAAAGAAAGCGCTACTACTAATATTCCCATTGGCAAAATGCTAGGCTACGCATAGCAGTAGCGGGCTTCGAAGAAACGCGCTACTGCTAGAGCATAGTTAGCAGCGCGTTTCCTGAGGAGAGCGCTACTACTAACGGAAATAAAATAAGATGAAAAACAAATAGAAATTTAAATGAAAATGAAAGAAATAGAAAAAGGAGAAAGGGAAAAATAAAATGTAAAGCAAAATAAACGAAAAAGCGAAAAATCGGAGGAAGGCATAGCAGCAGCGTTTGTTTGTAAGAGGCGCTATAGCTAACGTAGCTGCAGCGCGTGTCCTAGACCCCCGCTATAGAAACTGAATAGGAAATTAAAAAAGGAAGAAATTTACATAGCTATAGCAGCAGCGCGTTTTGAAGAAAGCGCTATAGCTATCTTAGCTATAGCGCGTTTTGCGAAACGTGCTACCGCTAAGTTTGACTTAGCCAAAAAACCGTTTCCCCCCAGCCACCACTTCCCCCAAATCCCTCAAACCCACCCCGCGCGCGGGCCGCCGTCTCCCCGATTCACAGTCGCCCCACTTCGCCGCCGACGAAGACGCCACCAGAGCCGTGCGCCGTCGACGACACCGGAGCCGCCCCAACGCCACGGAGCCATGCAGCCTCGTCAACGCCACCAGAGCCGCCGTCGACGCCACCTTCCTCGCTGTCACCGGAGATGCCCCTGCCTCCCTCGCCGTCACCGGAGACGCCCCTGCCTCCCTCGCCACCACTGCCTCCGTCGCCACCACCGGAGCCATCATCTGTAAGCCCCCACCCCTCCTCTCTCTCATGCATAGGTTAGCCAGTTTAATTAGGTTAATTATCTAGGTTAGGGCATTGACAGAGAAGTAGTTAGGTTAACTAGTTTAATTAGGTTAATTATCTAGGTTAGTGCAAAAACTTAGTTAGGGCTTTGACAGAGAACTAGTCAGGTTAACTAGTTTAATTATGTTAATTATCCATGTTAATTAGTGCAAAAATTTATTTTAGGCTTTGACAGAGAACTAGCTGCGTTAACTAGTTTAATTAGGGTTAATTATCTAGGTAAACTAGATTTACTAACTAGGTAAAATAGGTAGGTTAATTAGGTTCGTTGGATTAACAAGCTAGGTTAAGTAGATTGGCAAAGGTTTTTGATTTTTGAAAAGACCACTATTTTTCAAGGAAAAGAATTTAGGCAAATTTTATTTTTCATTGAAGTGGTCATGTTATATCTTTTCATTGAAGTTGTTCGATTGTGCCCAAGTGGCTTTGTTGTTTCCAGGGAATGATGCTAATAAGTGGCCTATGTTTTGCCGGAATGTTGATTCATTTCTGTTCCGGCAAATTTCAGGTTCTCGATTTTTCCACTTTTTAGCAAAGGTCATGCCGAAATTTCCCATGAATTTCGGCATGACTTGTGCTACAAACTAGGACATATCGAGTGCCCGGGATTTGCCGCACCAGGAAGGAGTCAACATTCCTGCAAAACAATAGTCCTTTTTTATGTCATTATTCATTTTATTAGGTCTAGAATTAATTGACTAGATTTAATCATAGGAAACATGGCTAGCAACGATGAAGGACAAGGTTCTGGTGATTGCGACGACGTCTACCGGGCGGCAGACGAATTTCCGAGCGACACGCAGTACTTAGTTTAGGTTCACGCTAATGCGAGAGAGGGATACGAACTCATGTACTCAAAGTGATAGCTATTCTCGTGTATATCATTGTTTAGATGGATGACGATGTATTTGCAAGTAATCGAGACTTGTATCGCTATTTTCGAGATTGATGACGAGAGACCACTTTGTGTTGGATGATGATTATGATGATGACATGATTTGATGAGACTAATTGTATGTATATGCTATGATTACAATTGTATGTGGATGATATGCTAAAGATTATTGTATAAAGCTTATTCAAATGCAAAACAAATAAAAAAAATATGCAGGGAAAAAACTAATAAAACTAGTAGTAGCGAGGGGGGGATTTAGCAGTAGCGCCGACTTACCAGTAGCACTTCCCTGTAAATGGCGCTGCAGATAATATCAGTAGCGTCCTTTTCTAAAGAGCGCTGCAGCTATTAATGTGTAGCAGTAGCGTGGGTCAACACGTGCTACTGCTATACGTTAGCTATAGCGCCTTATTAGTAGCGCCGGTACCCGCGCTACTGAGAGGGCCAAAACCCACGCTGCTGCTAGGCTTTTCCCTAGTAGTGAGAAGCCATGCTTTACCCCAAAGTCAGGAGGACATTTTCAGCATACTCATGGAGGAGGCAACTCGCACAATCATAATGGCACCAAGAATGAAAATGGGAATGGAGGAAGCAATGGACAAAGCCGCACCAACCCGTCAACACCATCCAAGGTAGACCTGAGCCATATCACTTGTTATAAGTGCCATAAGACGGGGCATTATGAAAATGACTGCCCTGAAGCCCAAAATGGAAATGGCAATGGAAGCTCAGGAAAGAAGTCGAACCCTTTCAACAGGGGGCAAGTGAACCACATTACCGTGGAGGAGGTTGAAGCTCAGCCAGACGCAGTAATAGGTAAGTTTTTGGTTAAGGCATTTACTGCAGTTGTTCTTTTCGATACTGGTGCATCGCATTCATACATATCAAGGGGATTTGTGAATAAGTTTAGCCTGCCCACTAAGACTCTTAAGACACCCATGCTAGTAAGTTCACCGGGAGCTGAGTTTATGGTCAGTCAAGGATGCTTTGAGGTGCCGTTGAGTATAGGAAGGCATGTTTTCCCCACGGATTTGATTATATTGGAATCCCAAGGATTGGATGTAATTCTTGGTATGGATTGGCTGTCGATGTATGGAGGAGACATTGATTGCGCCAGTAAGACAATTTTGCTTACGATGCCAGAAGGGATAAGGATCAAGTATGTATCACGGCATGAGCCGAGAAGAGCACATGTAAATTCCTTATCAGGAGTTGTGTAGGAGGAAGTACCAGTGGTAAGGGATTTCCCCGATGTATTTCCAGAAGAGTTGCCAGGCATGCCACCGGATAGAGACATTGAGTTCTTAATTGAGCTACTGCCAGGCACTGGGCCTATATCCAAGAGACCGTACAGGATGCCAGCCCAAGATTTGGAGGAAAATAAGAAGCAGATTAAGGAGTTGTTGGACAAAGGTTTTATTCGCCCAAGTTCTTCGCCTTGGGGATCTCCAGTATTTCTGGTGGAGAAGAAGGATGGATCATTAAGAATGGTTGTTGATTATCGCGGATTGAATGAAGTAACAATCAAGAACAAGTACCCACTACCAATGATCAATGATCTGTTTGATCGGTTGCAAGGAGCTAAGGTGTTTTCCAAGATCGATTTACGATCAGGGTACCATCAGTTAAAGATTCGGGAGCAAGATATACCGAAGACGGCTTTTACCACCAGGTACGGGCTGTACGAGTATACCGTTATGTCATTTGGTCTGACTAATGCCCCAGCTTATTTTATGAACATGATGAACAAGGTGTTTATGGAGTTTTTGGATAAGTTCGTCGTGGTGTTCATTGATGATATTTTGGTTTACACGAAGAATGAGGAGGAACACAAGGATCACTTGCGTTTAGTACTCGGGAAGCTCAGGGAACATCAGCTATACGCCAAGTTCAGCAAGTGTGAGTTTTGGTTGAAGGAAATTGGATTTCTCGGACATGTTATATCCGGAGAAGGTATCGTAGTAGACCCCACTAAAGTTGTCACCGTGACAAACTGGGAAGCACCAACCACAGTTGGAGAGATCAGGAGTTTCCTTGGACTCGCATGATACTACCGGAGATTCATTGAAAATGTCTTGAAGATTGCAAAGCCTATGACAGAGTTGTTGAAGAAGGATACTAAGTTCATTTGGACTGAGGAGTGTGAGGCTAGTTTCCAAGAATTGAAGAAACGTTTGGTTACCTCACCAGTGTTGATTCTGCCAGATCAGACTAAGGATTATGAAGTGTATTGCGACGCTTCACGTAGAGGACTTGGACCAGTGCTTATGCAAGAAGGAAGAGTTGTTTCGTATGCTTCATGACAGCTTAAGCCCCATGAGTTGAATTATGCTACTCTTGATTTGGAGTTAGCAGCCGTAGTGCATGCACTGAAAACGTGGAGACATTTTCTCATTGTGAGGTGTACACGGATCACAAGAGTTTGAAGTACATCTTCACGCAGAAGGAGTTAAATCTCAGGCAGAGGAGATGGTTGGAGCTTATTAAGGATTATGATATGAGATTGCATTATCACCCCGGAAAGGCTAACGTTGTAGCAGACGCGTTGAGCCGCAGGAGCCATGTCAATACTCTAATGATGGGCGAAATACCCAAGGAGTTAGCCGAGGACCTTCGAGAGCTAAGTTTGGAAAAAGTTCCGAGAGGCTATGTAGCAGCATTGGAGATTCAGTCTACGTTGATGGATAAAAACAGAGAATCTCAAAAGGAAGATACGGAAGTTGCCTCCATTAAGGAACGGATGAGCAAGGTAAGGCTAAAGGATTTTTTGAGGAGGAGTACGATACCTTATGGTTTGAGGACCGTGTTTATGTGCCCAATAATCCAGAGATCAGGAAGTTGATTCTGCTAGAGGCACATGATTCACCATACTCGATTCACCCCGGTAATACAAAGATGTACTAGGGTTTGAAGGAAACTTTCTGGTGCATCGGAATGAAGAAGGATATCGCAGAGTATGTAGCAGTTTGTGATGTATGTTAGAGGGTGAAAGTAGAACATCAGAAGCCCGCGGGATTGTTACAGCCATTGCCTATACCCGAACGGAAGTGGGACAAACTAGGCATGGATTTCATCACGGGATTGCCCAGGACTCGTTCAGGCTATGACTCGATTTGGGTTGTAGTTGATCGTTTGACTACCTACAACAGTGCCAAATTGGCTAAGATATACATGACGAGGATTGTATGTTTGCATGGAGTTCCGAGGAGTATCGTATCAGATAGAGGGACCCAATTCACCTCGAAGTTCTGGAAGCAGTTGCACGAAACATTGGGAACCAGGCTGGAGTTTAGCACAGCTTTTCACCCACAGACAGATGGACAGACCGAGAGAGTCAATCAGATTTTGGAGGATATGCTTAGAGCTTGTGTTTTGGATTATGGATCAAGTTGGGATGACAACTTGCCATATGCGGAGTTTTCTTACAACAACAGTTATCAATCCAGTTTGAAGATGGCCCCTTTCGAAGCCTTGTATGGAAGGAGGTGCAGAACCCCATTGTTGTGAGATGAGGTTGGAGACCACCAGTTGTTTGGACCAGATTTGATTAAGGAGTCTGAACAAAAAGTAAAGTTGATTCGCGACAGGTTCAAGGTAGCTCAGCCAAGGCAGAAGAGATATGCAGATTCGAAACGCAAGGAGACAGATTACAAAGTCGGAGACAGAGTTTATCTTCGAGTATCTCCACTTCGAGGAGTTAAGCGTTTTGGAGTTAAAGGAAAGTTAGCGCCACATTTTGTGGGGCCATACAAGGTTTTGGAACGCATGGGAGAAGTAGCATACAAGTTGGAATTACTTGAGGGATTGTCAGGAGTTCACGATGTGTTTCATGTTTCACAGTTGAAGAAGTGTCACGCAGAGATGGCTGATATACCACTGAGAGATACAGTGCCATTGGAAACGATTCAGTTGAAAGGAGATTTCAACTATGAAGAGAAACCTGTTAAGATTCTGGATTATGCCAGCCGAGTTACCCGCAGTAAGGTTATCAAGTTTTGCAAAGTTCAGTGGAGCCACCACACCGAGGAGGAAGCCACCTAGGAGCGAGAGGAAGATCTGCTCAAGGACCACCCTCACCTATTTGCTAGCCAACCCGAATCTCGAGGGCGAGATTCATCTTAAGGGGGGTAAGTTTGTAACATCCCAAATTTGAAATTTGGAATGTTATACATAGATCATCCTTGCATATCATATTTTTGTTTGGATTGTTGGCTCGATCCTAGAAATTCTACGCAACTCAAGGACCCACGGAGAGAGTTGGGGATTTCGTTATTTTCATATTTGAGTTTTCTCAAATTTTGAAAATAGGATCATTTGATTTTATTTAGTTTATCTTCAATTATTTCTACTACCAAAAATTCAGAGAGGGAAGAAAATGACTTTCCCAAAATAAAGAAATAATGAAGATTTAATGAAAAAATCAAATAAGTTTTATTTTGGAGTTTTTCGCTTTTTATTTGAATTTAGGAAAAATGCGCGTTTTTCAAAATTGCATTTAGGCCCCAAATAAATGTTCATCTTGTCGTCTTGATTTTAGAAGCCGGGGAAAATTTATTTCGCGAATTTTGGAGTCCGTTTAGTATTTCTTTTTATTTTTCTTCTGCGCGGAATTATTTCAAAAAAAAACGCACCGCCTTACGGGCCGTACCCGAGCGGGACTCCGCTCGGGGGCGCTGTATATAAAGCGCCGGACCCCGCCACCAACCGCCCCAGCCCGCGCCCCGGCCCAAGTCGCCCCGCCGCCGAAA
>NC_041385.1:620581375-620607802 GCF_002162155.2 Triticum dicoccoides
TTTTTTAAAACCGGGTGGTTTTATTACGGTTTTTTTTCGGTTTTTTTCTTAGTTTCGTTTTTATTTAGTTTTCGGTTTTTTTCCGGTTTAGGTTAATTAGCGGACGTTCGTCCGTTAGTTCGTTTTAACGAACGCGTTCGTCAGATTCGTTTAGTTGACGAACGTTCATTCGTTAACCCGTTCATCGTTTTTCTTTTTCTCGGATTTAATCCACGATTTTTCTGATCGCGATTCCTAACTCGATTTTCGTTTTAGTATAACTTTTCGCTCGTTTATCGGAATCAGGCGATTCAAGCGCTGGAGTTTCGTCTCAAAACCCTCTTTCCGAATAATCTACTTAAACAAGTTTTTGCTTCTGTAAAATTTGACTTAGATCCATATTAGTAAAACGAAGCTGTTTCTTTCGCCGCTTGACTTTCGTTGCTTTGTTTGATTTGTTTCTTTTTGCAAACCGGAGTTCTTAAGTTGAACATTCTGGTTAGATCTTTTATTCAAGTTTTACCTGTGCATTAGATAAGTACTTATTGTATGCTTGTTTGTTTGTCTGCGATAGAATACCCGGAGTGCGCCGCCTGTTACTTTGAGTCTCTAGGTTTCACGGATCATCAGCAAGGCAAGTAACACTTGATCATGCCTTTCTACTACCCAGTTTTTATGCATTAGATCTATCCTCAAACATTGCATGGTTAGAATCTATTTAAATTGTGGGATGGGAAGTAGATGAGGTAGTACCTATTACCCATTTTATTTTCAAACCTTTGGGAGTTACTTCTACGTTTGCTTATTATGCCATGCTATGCTAGTAGACGTGGATTGGGTGAGTGTATCCATGACAGATGTGAGATTGTTAATTAATGGTTTATTTAAGGTGGCAACTTAAACACACATCTGGGTGGATTGAGGCACCTGTTTTCTAGCAGGACTTGCCTGTATTTCTTCGGACCGCCACCCAGGCTCAAAGGGATCATGAGATTATTAAAACTAGAAACTTACGTGTGCAGCCACAAGCCATTATGGGCTCTGGCATAGTTGATTAAGTCGTGCGAACTCTTACGGGTAGACTAGCAGATGTAGGGGAAAGTAGGTGTACCGGTCTACCCACATGTAAGGTGCTAGTGCTTCCGAAAGACTATGTCTCGGTCATCCGTTTCTCAAACATCATGTAGTGCGAGGAACTAAACGGAGGCGATCGAGTCTTGTGGGAAAAGTGTGCAAACCTCTGCAGAGTGTATAAACTAATCATGGTTAGCCGTGTCCCCGGTTATGGACGTTTTGAGTATCTAGTACTTCATTATCATGTGAATCTCATCATGTTACTTATAATTTAATATTGTTGGGTTTAACGAGTACTTTTTAATTGGGATTGAGAATGATGTCAACCATTCTCAATGTTTAACAACCACCATGATAGTTAAATGAATTTATTCCTTTGTAGTAGGGAAAAATTGGCTTTATGCAAAACTGTAGCCATAGAGCTTTACCACCAGCCAAATATGCATGTAGTATAGCTTATCTCCATTGTTATTCTCTATGTGTTACATTGCCAGCATATTCCATGTGCTGACCCGTTTTCGGGCTGCAACGTTTCATGTTGCAGACTTTTCAGGCAACGAGTAAGGTGCTTTTAGGTCGTGGTTCTATACTCAGTGATGCCGTTGGAGTTGATGGACTTGCTTATCTTCCAAGCCTTCCGCTGTTATCGTTTTTAGATGGCCTTAAGCCATATTTATTTCAATAAGTTCTCTTTTGAGACATTCGATGTAATAAGTGTGTGATTGCTACTCTGTTATAAATCCTCCAAGTACTGTGTGGTGTCAGCATTACTGATCCAGGGATGACACTGAGCAAGAGATCAGACTGTTTGAGGTCTGGTCACTACATCAGCTCGGAGGACCACCCCTCCAACTCAGCCTGCTCGGGTACGCTCCCCCTGCTGTGCACCCCCACCATCTGCCAGGTGGCCGTCACTAGGACTCTCAGTGACGGAGGCGCGGGCCTCAGCATGCTCTCAGTTGAGGCTTTGAACCTCCTCTGCATACCCCGGGAGCGGCTGCAGCCCAGCCGGCCTTTCTCGGGCGTCAGGGGTGGGTCATCCAGCTCCTTGGGACAGATCCAGCTCCCGGTAACTTTCAGCACCTACGACAACTTCCGCACGGAGCTGGTCGATTTCGATATCGCCCCCATCGGCCTCCCCTACAACGCCATCCTCGGCTATCCAGCACTGCCCCAATTCATGGCCGCGACTCACCCGACTTACAACCTCATGAAGATGCCCGGGAGTAGTGGTGTCTTCACCGTGCCTGGGGACACCGGAGATACACTGCGAGCGCTCAAGCTCGCCTTCAAGATGGCGGCGTCAGCACGGCGGGCCGACGCGGAGACCCCCGAGCCCAAGGGGGCTGCACCAACCAAGAAGAAACAGTTGTTCACCCAAGACAAGGCAGAGACCAAGCAGATACCCATCGACGAGGACGGGTCCACGGATGCCACTTTCACCATAGGCGCTAACCTCGAGCCAGAGCAGGAGGAAGCCCTGGTCAAGTTCCTGTGTGCAAACAAGAAGGTATTTGCCTGGGAGCCTGATCAGTTGGCAGGGATCCCACGGGGCGTAATCGAGCAACACCTCAACGTGTGCCCCAACGTGCGCCCCGTGAAGCAGAAAGCGAGGCGGCAGTCCACTGAAAAGCAGGCCTTCATCGTCCAGGAGACCCGCAAGCTAGAAGCCGCTGGTGTCATTCGCGAGGTTCGATATCTAGATTGGTTGGCCAATCCTGTGGTCGTGCCAAAGAAGGGGGGGAAGGAGCGCATGTGTGTCGACTTCACCAACCTCAACAAAGCATGCCCGCAAGATCCGTTCCCGCTCCCTCGCATCGATCAGATCATCGATTCCACCGCTGAGTGTGACCTGTTATGCTTCTTGGATGCCTTCTCCGGGTATCACCAGATCAAGATGTCGGTGGAAGACGTGGAAAAGGAGGCCTTCCTCCGTGTGGGGTGTACTGCTATACATGCATGCCGTTCGGACTGCGCAACACAGGGGCAACCTTTCAGCGGCTCATGCACATCACCTTGGGCCCGCAGCTCGGGAAGAATGTGGAAGCTTACGTCAACGACATTGTGGTGAAGTCTCGCGAGGCCAAGACCCTGATACAAGACCTGGAGGAAACCGTCGCAAACCTCAACACAGTGAACTTACGGCTCAACCCGGAGAAGTGTGTGTTTGGAGTCCCCTCGGGCAAGCTCTCGGGCTTCCTCGTGTCCCACAGAGGCATCGAGGCCACCCCAGAAAAGGTCAAGGCGGTCGAGGACATGAGCCCGCCAAAGACCCTCAGAGAAATGCAAAAGCTCACTGGGCGCATGACTGCGCTAGGGAGCTTCATCTCCAAGTTGGGGGAGCGAGCGCTGCCTTTCTTCCAGCTGATGAAGAAAAAGGGCCCCTTTGAATGGACTAAAGAGGCCGACAAGGCGTTCCAAGGTCTCAAGAGATACCTAACCAGCCCTCCGGTGATGGTGGCTCCACGCCCCCAAGAGCCCCTGGTGCTATACCTTGCCGCCACTCCCTACTCCGCCAGCGCAGCTCTGGTGGCCGTTAGGGAGGAGCGTCGGACCAAAGCCGCGACAGCTACTCGGGTCAAGGCAAAGCAGGATCAAGGAGGACTCGCAGAGACCACTACCACGGGTGAGAAGGATCATCCACCGCAGGGAAGTGCACTGGGAACGGAAGAGGCCCCTCCTCCAGGCAACCAGCTTCTGGAGGCTCCATCGCCTCAGGAGGCGCCACGGTCTCCGGAGGACGCCGTCGGTATCGACGCTCCAAACCTCATTGAGCACCCAGTATACTTCGTCAGCACGGTGTTGCGGGACGCGAGGGCACGGTACCCCATGCCTCAGAAACTCCTCCTCGCGCTACTAGTGGCCTCGCGCAAGCTGCGACACTATTTTCAGGGTCACCCTATCAAGGTCGTCTCAGCATACCCCTTGGAAAGGGTGCTCAGGAGCCCAAACTCAGCCGGAAGGGTCGCCGAGTGGAACATTGAACTGCAAGCGTTTCAGCTCGAATTTAGCACGACCAGAGTCATCAAGGGGGCCGCGCTAGCGGATTTCGTGGCCGAATGGACGGAGGCACCGGGCCTCAGGGCCGACGAGGATCCCTCTCCCTGGGAAGAGAGGCGCCAGAAGGCTGGGTCATGTACTTCGACGGGGCGTTCTCCAGGCATGGCGCTGGGGCTAGGGCGGTGCTCATATCTCCCACTCAGGACAAGCTCTACTACGCTGTGCAGCTCTGTTTCCAGCAAGGTGAAAAGGTCTCCAACAATATAGCGGAGTATGAAGGTCTAATAGCAGGCTTGAAGGCCGCAGCTGCCCTAGGGGTAAAGCGCCTTACCATCAAGGGCGATTCACAGCTCCTCGTCAATTTCTCCAACAAAGTGTACGAGCCAAAAGATGAGCACATGGAAGCCTACCTTGCGGAGGTCCGCAGGATGGAGAAGCAGTTCTGGGGGTTGGAGTTGCAGCATGTGCCCCGTGGCACCAATCAGGAGGCAGATGACATCGCCAAACGAGCATCCAAGCGGTTACCTCAGGAGCCTGGCATCTTCGAGGAGCGGCTCTTCAAGCCCTCAGCCATGCCATCACTATCAAACACGGTGCAGCCTCGGGAGGAGCTCCCCCAGCCACCTGCCTCGGGAGCCCCGGTCTGTGGCCCAGCCTTAGGAGCGCTCCTACTCCTGAGGATGGAGTCTCAGGAGGGGTGCTGGATCACAGAGCTCCGAAGTTACTTAATGCAAGGGACCCTGCCGAAGAAGGAAGAGGAAGCGGAGCGTGTGGCGCGGCAAGCCACAGCGTACTGCATCAGGGATGGAGAACTCTACCGGAAGCGACCTAATGATATGTCCCTACGCTGCATCTCCAGGGAGCAAGGGAAAGAGCTGCTGGCGGATATACACGATGGAGACTATGGGCACCACTCGTCGTCACGGACCCTCATGGGCAAGGCATTCCGCAGCGGCTTCTATGGGCCTACTGCGCTCAATGACGCTGTCGAACTAGTGAAGGCTTGCAAAGTCTGCCAATTCCATGCCAAGCAGATCCATCAGCCGGCAGGAGGTCTGCAAACTATACCCCTCTCGTGGCCATTCGCAGTCCGGGGGCTGGATATCCTGGGCCCGTTTCCTCGGGCTCCAGGGGGCCATCGCTACCTCTACGTCGTCGTGGACAAGTTCACCAAGTGGGCTGAAGTGGAAGCCGTCCGCACCATCCCTGCAGGTTCAACGGTCAAGTTCATCAAGGGCATCGTGAGCCAGTTTGGGGTACCGAACCGCATCATCACCGACAACGATTCACAGTTCACCACTAACCTCTTCAAAACATACTGTGCTAACCTTGGAACGCAGATATGCTACGCTTCGGTGGCGCACCCTCGAAGCAATGGCCAGGCCGAGCGGGCCAACGCGGAGGTCCAGAGGGGCCTCAAGACTAGAACATTCAAGAAGAAACTGGAAGCCTGCGGTAGAGGGTGGTACGATGAGCTTCAGTCTGTGTTGTGGTCCATACGCACGACCGCAACCAAGCCAACTGGAGAGACCCTGTTCTTCCTGGTCTATGGAGCCGAAGCGGTTCTCCCTCACGAGGTCAGACGTCGTTCCGCACGGGTCCTGGCATTCGACGAGGCGCAGCAGGACGCCATGCGGGGGATGGACCTCGTGCTGGGGGAGGAGCGTCGCCGAGAAGCCGTGTTGCGAGCGGTGAGATACCAACAAGCACTGCGGCGATACCACTGCCGCAACATCCGCCCCAGAACTCTTGAGGTAGGGGACCTCGTGCTCAGGCGGGTTCTCCCTATGGAGGGACTGCATAAGCTCTCTCCCATGTGGGAGGGCCTGTTCAAGGTTGTTCATGTTTCCAGGCCCGGCTCCGCGTGCTTGGAGACTCAGGAGGGGATGCCAGTCAAGAATGCGTGGAACATCCAGCACCTCCGGAGGTTTTACCCCTAAAAAGGCCCCAGAGTGCCTGTGAAGCTATCGCGTTTTGGAAAAGGCCCAGAGCCTGTGAAGAAGGCGAATGCCTGTGAAGATTATCTTTTTGGAAAAGGCCCAGAGCCTATGAAGAAGGAGAATGCCTGTGAAGATTATCTTTTTGAAAAGACCCAGAGCCTGTGAAGAAGGCGAGTGCCTGTGAAGCTGTCCCGTTTTGGAAAAGGCCCAGAGCCTGTGAAGAAGGCGAATGCCTGTGAAGATTATATTTTTGAAAAGGCCCGGAGCCTGTGAAGAGGGCCAATGCCCATGAAGCTTGCTTCCTCCAATAAAGGCCTGGAGCCTGTGAAGAAGGCCAACGCCTATCAAGCTCGCCGCTCGTGACACTCTCACATAATAATGAGTTGGGGCTGTACACGCCACGGAGTCTCAGGAGCGCCGGCCTCAGGCCCTGGGGCTCCCTCCCACGCCCAGTGGCAGCACTTAGCTCCGCGCTGGTGAGAAGACGTCGAAGACTAGACTAGGTGTCGGACGCGGCTTTTTCATTTGCTTTCTGCAATTGGCTTGTTTATTCTCATTTGAAGTTTTATTGAAACTGTCGCCGTCTTTGACTTATGGCTCTTCGACTTTTCGCCCTCCTGCCTCGATTTCTCTTGCGCAAGGTCTCGCGAGGGGGCAGCCCGAGCGCCCTCGCGAGTGTTTCTGTCCTTATCATTCAAGGTTTCACAACCTGGGTCCACTACAGGAGAATCCCTCCAGTCCGTGCCTCACGGGCACCGCGACGCGAACACAGGACCTGGGTCGGTCGCCTCCCACGGCTGAGGCCGGGAACTACCTACACACGGGCGTGCGGCCGGGAGGTGCAGTACCAAAATATCGGAAACAATGCGATGATTCACAACGGTAACCCAAGCACGCCCCCACGGGGCCCCACACTACTGTCTTTTTACGCACGAAAAAGGAAAAGAAAGAACAAATCGGGCGCGGCTCGCCCGACACCGGCCCGCAGGGAAGAGTCGAGCTGCCTCCGGGGCTCAGGCGGAATCCCCCTCGTGCTTCACCGAGGCACGACGGCGGGCAGACCCGCTACCACCCTCCAAGCAGGCACGACGGCGTGGGGGCTGACCGCGGCTACTGCAAGAAGAGTCGCTGCCCGAAGAAGAACCAGTGAAGCTCGAGGAACCCTGGGCGCCACCAACCACGCGTGCACTGTCCTCTCCGTCCTTGCCGGGGCTGATTCCCCGGCCGCGGTCGTCGTCTTCAGGGCAGCACCCTGCGCAGCGACCATCTTCCGCAAACACCCTCACATAGAGGGTGGCATCGCCGTTGAACTTGAAGTGCAGGGTGCACCGACGGCTCAGGCCACGTGCGCGGGCAAACGTCTGCCAGCCGCGGGTCAAGGCCAGGCTCCCAGCCGCGGAGGCCTCCAGCGAAGCCCATGAGGCCCGGCTATAGCAGCCGTCTGCCTGGTGCCAGAGGCCGCCCGGGGCGCCAGCCGGGAGCTCACCTAGGAGGAAGCGAGGAAGCTGAAGCCGGGTGCTAATCGGCTCCGCCGACCACACACCAAACTCCGGCAGCACCTCCGCAGCGCGACAGCGCGGCCTAGGGGGTCGCGCGGCCGAAGCACGCCCCCCGACCGCGGCCAGCCGCCCGTCACCGCGTCGGAAATCACCTCCACGACCATGGGGAGCCGCCGTGGTGGCCTCAGGATGTTTGCGAGGGAGGCCTCGACCGCGCTTGGGCGGGGGAGAGGCAGGCTCAACCTGGCGGGCCTTCCCTTTCTCTGCGGCCGAGAACTTCCTTGACGGAGCCATGAAGAAGAAGGAGAAGCAAGAGGGGATAGACTGGAAGGGCACGCACCGTGCCGTACTTAAAGCCAGAGGAGGCCAACCGCTGACCTCCGCGATCACAGGTAACCATGACCCGATTTGCATGCAGGGACTTGTCAAATCCATGCGGTTGCCGAGGCGTCATGAGAAGTGGAGGCACCCACATCAAATCAACCGCCACGTGGCGCCCAAGGCCGTAGGCTGTTAGGGCCCGCGGCGCTTCGCACTTGCCCTTTCGCCTCTCTGCTCGGCCAAGTCCGGGCGCGCCTTGGGCCCGGGGGCTACCGTCGGCGTTCTGGGAACGGGGGTCCCCAGACTTGCCTGCCTGCGGCCTACGGCGTGGCTCAAGGGGGGCCCAGCGCGTCCCATATTCATCAACACAAGCTCAAGACCCTCGCGAGGGGCCAAGCCTCGCGGGGCGGACGACAAGCAGCTTCCTCAGGCACGGCCTTGTCAGGCTGGCTCGCGAGGAGGCGGAGATATCAAGGCGGGGTACCTCACGAGGTGCCCATGACGCAAGCCATGACGACCAAGGGCGCCAGGCGGGCGCCAGCCAGCGCAGTGTCCTCCTTTCCTCTTTGGTGCAAAGGGAGCAAGCGCAGGCGAGAGCATCAAGCAAAGACATCCATTTCGGTGCAACAAGACCAAGACCAGCCCAACGGCAGGAAGGAAGTCATTGTGGAGCCCAAGCAGGCGTCACCACCAGAGCCTTTGACAGGCGCGTACCAACTTTAGTCAGGATAAGTGTACTAGATGTTCCCCTTCAAAATGGCCAATTGTTGGCGCCCTTCCCGCTCAATATTTGGGAAGAGGCCCATGGCCTTTGCCTATAAATTGAACTAGCCACCCCCAGGGTAGAGGCATCTAGAAGAGAGCAATCAAGTAGCATCATAGCAAAAGAGAAGGGCGCTGAACTCCTCCTAGCAGTTCATCATCCCAGCCAAGAACAGACCCTCGCGAGGCTGTTCTCCTTTGTAGTGTTCATCATCATCAGCCAAGGAGGCAATCCACCACACCACAAAATAGAGTAGGGTATTATACCACAATGGTGGCCCTAACTAGTATAAATCTTGTGTCTCTCGTGTTGTTCCTTTCGTAGCTAAGATCCTAGCGTGGCGGCGAGGTGCAGGTAGGTAGACGGCAAAATCTCCGTGCGCACCCCAGTGTTCGAACCTCAAGGGTCTGCTAGAACCCGAAATCCGACAGTGGAAAAGAGGCATAGGCCTCGACCCCTTTATAAAGGGGGTGAATATCAAGAGTCCTCAGCGTGACCGCTTGAGGCTTATCTAAAAACACACGGAGTTATACCAACGGTCGTCGTGGGGTCACGTGCGCCCTTATTGATAAAAGATCCCGTAATAAGAGGAACGCGATCTCTGCTTTGGCAGGACGTGCCAGCAAAACCGGCTCGCAACACGATCCGAGGTGGGGCAAGAAATGTCGGTTCACGTTGGCCCAGGCCATGAAGCAAGGGCACGACGTACGAAGATTGCCAGCGGATCAGATTTATGCTATGTTCCCTACAATGGTGTGTAAAAATCCCCTCGTGGATCCGGACACGACCTAAGTGTTCGATAATTACTTTGGAGTATTCGGAGAAGGAACCCGCCCTGCAATGCCGAAGACAAGACTGCGCGCCGGATGTCACATCCCTAGTTCTGACAATGCCTAGTGCATGCATTAGAGTGTTACATCATGTTTAAATTTCATTTAAACCTGAGATGGGGATTGACTAAGCCCTAGCACCAAATGAATTCAACTAGGGTCAAAATAAAACCTTTTTCATTGAACTCAAAATGTCCTCTAAAAATGTTCAACATTTCTGGTTTGAGGTGGAAGCATCTACCAAAAATGGTTTATATTTTTGCAGGACATATTTGGTCACTGAATTAAATCATATAGTATTTTCATTTGGGCATTTAAATGCTATTAAATATTTCAAATGCTCAAATAATCATAAACTAAAATGTTTACTGTTGGATATATTCTAAACAGTAGCCATGATTAGTTTCATGATTTTTGAAAGTATCTAAGTATTTTTAATAAAGCCCTAAATTTACAGAATAATAGAAAACTGAGATAATTAGAAAAGGAGAGAGAGAGAAAGACCCGTACCTGGGCCACTTACCTGTAGCCGGCCCAGCTTTTGCGCGGCCCGTTACTGTGCAGCCCAGCTGCCAGTCATCTTCCTCCCCCTTGCCCCGAAGCAGCTGCGTGCTGGACGCACGCACGCCGACGCCGGCCACCTCCTGCTTCGCCGTGGCAGCCTCCCCGACTTCCTCGCGACGCCACGGAGACGTTCCCGACCCCCTCTCACTTCTCCCTCGCTCTCGGGACCTTCCTCCCCCTCGCTCCTCTGTTCCCCCTCCCGTGACCGAGCGGAGCTCGCCGTCATCGTCGCCGTACCCATGGCCACCGGCCACCCCTAGCCTCGCCGATGCGCTCAAAGGCTCCGCCTCGACCCCCTCTTCCTCCCCACCGATCCACAGCCCTCCGGAAGCCCTGCATCGCCGCCATCGCCATCGTCTTCTACCTCGGACCCGCCGGCCATCTTCGTCAAATTCGCCGGCTCCGGACCGTCCCCGACCTCGCCGAGCGTCCCCTCGTCATCGCCGTGAGTCACTAACCCTCTCCCCTAACTCAGCATGCTCCCCTCCGTGCCGTAGCGCCGTTCCCCACGAGCACCGAAGCCACCGTCCGCCATTGCTGCTGCACGCATAGCCTCCGTGCTCCCCTGGCCTCACTGAGCTGCTCTTAGTGCTCCCCATGACTAGCAGGTGCTGCCCAGCCTCTCCATTTGCTCACTGATGCACCGTAGCGACGCGCCCGAGCACCACCGAACACCATCGCCGCCAAAGCTCGTCGCCGGCATGAGTTCCGGCGACCCCACGACCTCCCACTTGGTCCTCTGGATGCGCGAGAGCAAGGGCCATCCCCTGGTGCCCTCAGCGCGCCAAGCTGACGCCTCTAGCGCAAGTCCGGCGTGCCCCCGCCGTGTCCTGTGGTCGCCGCCGGCTGGTCTCCGGTGACGCCGACGTGGCGCACTTACTTAGTCGCTAATGACCCTGCTAACAGCCCTATCTGTCACTGACATATGGGCCCCACGCCCTTAACTAACCACGGTTAACCCCTGTTTAGTTTAATTTAACCACAGTGGCCCCACGCGTCGGAGTTGACCTAGCTGATGTGGCCGTTGACCGGTCCCACCTGTCAGTGAGCTAAGCAGCCCTGTGACACTGACGTGTGGACCCCACACGTCAGGTTTGACCCTGACCGACCCCTGTTGACTTGCTGACGTCATGCCAACGTCATGCTGACGCAGTAATGTTTTCTGGATTTAATTTAATTCTGAAATTCCAGAAAATGCCTAAAACTTCAATAAATCATAGAAAATTAACCGTACCTCCAAATTAAATAATTTATATATGAAAAATTATCAGAAAAATTCAAGGAATCCATCTGTACCATTTTCATGCATGTTAGAACAACTTATAGCTGCTGTTTAGCACAAATCATATAAAGGGCATTTATTTAATCACATATGGAGTTTGAATTTGAATTTTATATTCAAACCAACTTCATTTAATCTGTTGCTAGTTGCATTAGCTCAAAACACATTCATATTGCCATGTCATGAGCATGCATCATATTGTGCATTGCATTGATTGTGTTCCCTTCTGTGTTGTTGGTATTTGTCCCCTCTCGATAGACGTGATACCGATGATGTGATCGTTGACACTGATGAAGACTCAATGTTATCTTCAGAAGTGCCAGGCAAGCAAAACCCCCTTGTTCATTCCGATACAATCCTACTCTCTCGCTCCTGCTCTCTTTTAATGCATTAGGACAACACCGATTCATCTGTTACTTGCTGCGGTAGCTGAACCCCTTTATCCTCTGCATGACCTGTCATTGCCACAGTAAATAGATGAAACCCACTAGCATGAGTAGGAGTTGTTTGAGCCCTGTTGTGCCTACTCATTCATGCTTGTTTGTCATGCCTGCTACTGCTTAGAGTTGAGTCAGGTCTGATTCATCGGGGATGAATCAGAGGTGTGTGAACATGTCCTACTGTTTGTGAACTAAGTGTGTGAGTACGATTTGGTAAAGGTAGCGGTGAGAGGCCATGTAGGAGTACATGGTGGGTTGTCTCATTGCAGCCGTCCTCAGGAACTGAGTTCTGTGTTTGTGATCCATGATTCAGCTACTACCACGCATTGGGCCCGAAACCAATGGACCCTCTCGGCTTCTTGATCACCCTTGTCCTCTGTCCAGGAGTTGCAAGTAGTTTCTGGTGTTTGTAGTATGCTGGAGGCCGTGCGCAGCGCTGACCGTAGGGGTGGGCTGTGATGCGGTAGGCACGTGGCTGGGTAAACCGGGCGCCCGTTTGGTGTCACGGAACCCTGTTCACATCGTTTGGGGCTGTGAGCGAAACTCCGGCCGGATCTCCTCATGGATGGAACCCGAATAGGCGATAAACCTGGACTAGAGACTTGAGTGTTTAGGCAGGCCGTGGCCGACACCCACGTTGGGCTTCCGCTTGAAGGTTGTCGAGTACATGTCGTGTAAACGGCGGTAAGCGGTGAGAGCGTGTGTGAAGAAGTACACCCCTGCAGGGTTAATATGATCTATTCGAATAGCCGTGTCCGCGGAAAAGGACTTCTGGGTTGCTTATATCAGTTCATAGACAAGTGAAAGTGGATACCCTAAAATACGCAAGATAAGCGTGAGTGCTATGGATGGCGTTCTCTTAGGGAGACGGGAGCGGATCCATAGTGGTGTATTGGTTGGTGAATATGTGGACTCGTGTGCGCCACTTCAAAAGAGTTACTTGCAGTCGTAGTTCAGGATAGCCACCGAGTCAAAGCTAGCTTGCTGCAGTTAAACCCCACCATCCCCTTTGTTGATAATGATGCATATGTAGTTAGTTCTGATGTAAGTCTTGCTGGGTACATTTGTACTCACGTTTGCCTATTTTATGTTTTTGCAGAAAGACTTCGGTCTCACTAGTAGTTTCGCGTGGACTTCGACGTTTAGCTTGTTACCTCAGCTACGATCTTGTGCCCTCGGCAGGATTTGATAGATAGTCAGGCTTCTCAGCCTTTTTCATTTATAGATGTCTGTACTCAGACATGATAGCTTCCGCTTGTGCTTTGACTTGTACGCTCTGATTGTTGGGTCATGAGACCCATGTTTGTAATATCTCGCTCCTCGGAGCCTAATGAATAAATACTTGAGTCGTAGAGTCATGTTGTGATGCCATGTTGTATTTGCACATATCGAGCATATTGTGTGTATGTTATTGAAATGCTTGGTATGTGTGGGATCTGGCTATCTAGTTGTTTATCCTTAGTAGCCTCTCTTACCGGGAAATGTCTCCTAGTGTTTCCACTGAGCCATGGTAGCTTGCTACTGCTCCGGAACACTTAGGCTGGCCGACATGTGTCCTTCTTCGTTCCTGTGTCTGTCCCTTCGGGGAAATGTCACGCGATGAATACCGGAGTCCTGTTAGCCCGCTACAGCCCGGTTCACCGGAGTCCTGCTAGCCCAGTGCTACAGCCTGGATTCACTCGCTGATGACCGACACGTTTGATGCTGGGTCATGGATGCCTGTCCCTGTAAGTCTGTGCCACTTTGGGATTACGACTAGCCATGTCAGCCCGGGCTCCTTATCATATGGATGCTAGCGACACTGTCATATACGTGTGCCAAAAGGCGCAAACGGTCCCGGGCAAAGGTAAGGCGACACCCGTGGGAATACCGTGCGTGAGGCCGCAAAGTGATATGAGGTGTTACATGCTAGGTCGATGTGGCATTGAGTCGGGGTCCTGACAGCGTTGGTATCAGAGCTTGACTGCATGTAGGATTACCAAGCCAAACTGGTCGAAGTTGAGTCTAGAAATTCTTTAGTTATATAAGGGAATTGATTGTGGGATGGAACGTAAGGCTCTTTTTACTCCTTATACCTCATGGCCTTCTGATCTGAGTCATCTTATCTTTCCTACGGGGTTAAGAAACTAGGCTATCTCTTCTTTCTATCAGGATCACGTGTTACTAATCCGTAGACTTATAAGATTGTTTGGATTAAGCTTGAGTTCAGTTCCTACTACTTTTGTATGTTAATTGTTTATCTCGAAACCTTGATATTGTGCTTCTGAGTGGTTATGCCACCATTTTTGTGAATGTCTCAAATCTTTTCTGAGCATTTACAGCCGTTATGCTGTCCGAGTCATCCCAGGTTTCTAAATAGTCGGATGCATTTGCAAATCCCTTCCTCCTGTACCGATGTGCCTTTGGTCAGATTAATCACACAAATCAGTGAGTTGAGGTACTCCGTTACCTTGACAGATATGTTGGAGATATTATTATGACCCTAGGTGTCTTAGGGGATCATCTAGTGGTCTAGCCATGATCTGTGTTCCCAGTGCGATGATTCTGGCCTTTATTCTCAAAAGCATCCTGTGATGCCATTTAGTTAGTAGGTATTCTGTTCCTGGGTTTTTGAACCCGAGATTCACTCTACTTACTTCATGTTGATAGTATTTGCTAGTTCCTTCAGGATATTAGAAACTTTGCGATAGTCCTCGAGGTCCGTGGTATTTCCTTCTTTCAAATACTATGAACCGCTTATGGCAGATGTTTATTGGATCAAAAGATCACAATTAGAGTACTCTTGAGGAGATCTCCATTCATAAATCGTGACTCTGCCAGTCCTACCTCTCTGCATGGGTTATCTGGAAGAAATGTTGATCTCGCTCGACATACTAATCTATGCATCCACAACTCAGAAAATTATATGTTCCTTTGAGTTGTTCTCGTTAGTTGTCTTCTGACCCTCGTCTATCAATTGATAGTCAAGAGTATGTGTGCAATCGTTCATCGATGCCTATTATTCTTGTGGTCCGTCAAGCCATTCTATTCAGGATGACCAGGAGAAACAAACTCCAGTACCTCTTCCATATCCAGGATTGGGTCAAAGAAGTTGTGCTCCGCAGATCAAAATGCCAATCCAGCTTTTGCTCTGTTCTACCTTGGAGTATTACCATCTTTATATCGGGATTGTTATAGGAATTGCACACCATCCTATGAACTCTTGGTACAGTGATACTTCTTGCCATCATTGTTCATTCATCGGTTCCTGTGTTATTGTAACCGGAATGCCAACAAGTGAATCGTGGTGTATGAAATCAATACTGCTAGCAACTCCGTTGCTTGGTAGCTAAAGGATAATAATTTCATTCTTAGCGTGTTGGTTTTTGAATCATCCTTCTAAGACTGATCGTGCTACCTAGTCCTTATTTCCTGGTGCACTCTTTGATTGATGAGTAGGATTTTGTCAAGTCCTCGCTCATTTGATCATGTCGTCTTGCCCTCAAAAGCAAGATTGTTCTCGAGCTTAGTAACATATCGGTGGTTCGTGATTTTCCGAATATCTTCTCGAAAGTATCACCAGGCTGTCACCTGACTGTTATGTTGAGCTCGTGATCAAGTTGGTTTCTTGTGAACCACCTTCTCTCCAAGAATCGGTGTTAGATATCCCTGAGCTAGTTGGTTAAGCTAGACAACAATTTGGAGAGTTGGAAGATAAAAGCTTGCCTGACTTAGTTCGTTCCAAAGGGATATTCTTGTGTAGTGTGTGTTGAAGAAAGATGATATCTTCATCGATTGGTCCCTGTGATCAGTTGCTGGACCTACTGTCTTATCAATCCTTTGATTTGAGTGTAGGCTATCGTCAAATCAAATTAGTACCAACGATATTCGTAATGTTGTCTTACTCGTGGTTGATCCCTCGAGCATAAACCCTATATCTTTTTGGTCTGACCAATGCTATCACCTTGTTCACTTAACTATGGAATTCCTTTTAAAAGGAAACCCGGATGAATTGTTGTTGAGCCCATTGACAACATCCTTATCTCCTCCATGATTTGTTGAACATTAAGCTAGTGTTGGAAACTTTTGAAAGCATTTCTTCATGCTAGTTCATGAAGCATGTGTTTGGATGAAGGTAGTGACTTCCTTTAATTCATGTGCATCTGATGCAAGTTGCCGCCGTGGATTCGAGAAAGTCAATGTTGTTTCCTTTGGAATCATCCCAAATCAGTCATGCATACGTGCAAAAGTATTATGTGGTTCGGAGACTTGCAACCTCCATTCCATATGTGTTCCGTAGCACCCCAAGCCACTGACTGATTTGTTCGAGAAAAGGAGTTAAGTGTTAATCCATGGTAATGCACAAGACTTCGATACCCTCGTTGATGGTTCCCCCTCCTGAACTCGGTAGTGTTTTATTATAAGACTACTATGTGGTCATGCTTGTCTGGGACAACGTGTTCACATGTGTGTAGCAGAACCAGCTCATGTTTTGGAGCTCGCTACCGTAGTCCATTTCCCGAGAATCTCGCAACGTCATCTCGTCGATTTGTGTTGCAAACTTTCATTTTCTTTCTAGACTCGATGAGTCTGGAATATCCTGACACCAACCAGATCTGAATCTCAGGCAGATATGATGGTTGGAACATTTCCCAAGAACTATAATATCGGTCCCTCGGAAACCGGTAAGGTGGATGTCGTGGCCAACACACCCCGCCAGGAGACCTATTATTGTAGTATCTTGATTGATGAAGTTGGCCACCTCCACATAGGGATTTCGTAGGGTTTACTCCCTAGTTGCCCCTATGGATTTCTGTGTTCCGAAGTCCGACCTTTTACTTGATGTTCTAGATACCAGATCATTTCTATGAATGGGTTACACTAGCACATCAAGGAGAACATTAGAAGCGGAGTGCTAAATGTCTCTCGGTCGATCATCCAGATTTTGTTCCTTGGCTTCGCTAAGGTGTAATCTGAGAAGTGTTATCTTCCTTTGCATCTGCATCATCCATCATCATTCATCGTGGTAGCAAGTTGTGTTGCCAGGATCCTTGACACGGATGTTGGTAAAACCTTGATGAATATGGAAATGCTCAAGTTCTTGAGAGCACGCACAAGCGCTACGTGTTATCATCGGCACTAACTGGGTTTGCTCTCAGTTTCCTCGGCAATGCTATGATCTTTTCAAACAGTGATTTCACTCTCTATTGTTGGGTTTTTCCCCAGTTACCAGAATCATTCCCAGCATTTGCATTTTGTTCCCAGCCTGCACCGCCAATGTGCCATTCTACCATGGGTCTCTTCCATTTCCGGTGATAAGCAAAATCATCCATTACGTTGTCTTCAACAAGGTAATCCACATCATCCAAGTCCGAGTATGCCATTCTACCGACCCCCTCCAAACGATCGTTGTGAATTGCCTTAGGCTGGTATGAAGAGTTTTCAATGATCTCTGAATCAAAGGTAATTCTTCTTGCCACTTAAGGGGATATATCTACGAGTCACCATCCCTAAGATGCCTCGTTGTGGTATCATGGCAACTCAACTCCTCGCTACGTTGGCAATCGATTACCACCTTCTTAAGCGTGAAATTGTTGTCTACCTAGTGAACCTTCGTCATCTGCTTCACTCCATTCCTATGGATGTGTGCTTCGCCTCTCAGCTCGAGAGATGTTGCTATGTCTCATTCCGTGAGTTAATCCTGAGTTGTTCGACCTTCGAGAAGAACCATTCTTTTAGGGTCTCTCTTTTCCTCTCGTTGTCATGTTAGTTGGAGCTCTCAGAGCAAGACTTCGAGACAAATGGTGGTGAACGAATCAACGTCCATTTGAAGTGCAACTGGATCGTGAAGATTATGCTAGTTTGCGTTCCCCTTTCACCTTACCCTACGCTTGAATCTCGAGTCGAGATTCTTGTTTAGTGGGGGTGAGATGTCACATCCCTAGTTCTGACAATGCCTAGTGCATGCATTAGAGTGTTACATCATGTTTAAATTTCATTTAAACCTGAGATGGGGATTGACTAAGCCCTAGCACCAAATGAATTCAACTAGGGTCAAAATAAAACCTTTTTCATTGAACTCAAAATGTCCTCTAAAAATGTTCAACATTTCTGGTTTGAGGTGGAAGCATCTACCAAAAATGGTTTATATTTTTGCAGGACATATTTGGTCACTGAATTAAATCATATAGTATTTTCATTTGGGCATTTAAATGCTATTAAATATTTCAAATGCTCAAATAATCATAAACTAAAATGTTTACTGTTGGATATATTCTAAACAGTAGCCATGATTAGTTTCATGATTTTTGAAAGTATCTGAGTATTTTTAATAAAGCCCTAAATTTACAGAATAATAGAAAACTGAGATAATTAGAAAAGGAGAGAGAGAGAAAGACCCGTACCTGGGCCACTTACCTGTAGCCGGCCCAGCTTCTGCGCGGCCCGTTACTGTGCAGCCCAGCTACCAGTCATCTTCCTCCCCCTCGCCCCGAAGCAGCTGCGTGCTGGACGCACGCGCGCTGACGCCGGCCACCTCCTGCTTCGCCGTGGCAGCCTCCCCGACTTCCTCGCGACGCCACGGAGACGTTCCCGACCCCCTCTCACTTCTCCCTCGCTCTCGGGACCTCCCTCCCCCTCGCTCCTCTGTTCCCCCTCCCGCGACCGAGCGGAGCTCGCCGTCATCGTCGCCGTACCCATGGCCACCGGCCACCCCTAGCCTCGCCGATGCGCTCAAAGGCTCCGCCTCGACCCCCTCTTCCTCCCCACCGATCCACAGCCCTCCGGAAGCCCTGCATCGCCGCCATCGCCGTCGTCTTCTACCTCGGACCCGCCGGCCATCTTCGTCAAATTCGCCGGCTCCGGACCGTCCCCGACCTCGCCGAGCGTCCCCTCGTCATCGCCGCGAGTCACTGACCCTCTCCCCTAACTCAGCATGCTCCCCTCCGTGCCGTAGCACCGTTCCCCACGAGCACCGAAGCCACCGTTCGCCATTGCTGCTGCACGCATAGCCTCCGTGCTCCCCTGGCCTCACTGAGCTGCTCTTAGTGCTCCCCATGACTAGCAGGTGCTGCCCAGCCTCTCCATTTGCTCACTGATGCACCGTAGCGACGCGCCCGAGCACCACCGAACACCATCGCCGCCAAAGCTCGTCGCCGGCATGAGTTCCAGCGACCCCACGACCTCCCACTTGGTCCTCTGGATGCGCGAGAGCAAGGGCCATCCCCTGGTGCCCTCAGCGCGCCAAGCTGACGCCTCTAGCGCAAGTCCGGCGTGCCCCCGCCGTGTCCTGTGGTCGCCGCCGGCTGGTCTCCGGTGACGCCGACGTGGCGCACTTACTTAGTCGCTAATGACCCTGCTAACAGCCCTATCTCTCACTGACATATGGGCCCACGCCCTTAACTAACCACGGTTAACCCCTGTTTAGTTTAATTTAACCACAGTGGCCCCACGCGTCGGAGTTGACCTAGCTGATGTGGCCGTTGACCGGTCCCACCTGTCAGTGAGCTAAGCAGCCCTGTGACACTGACGTGTGGACCCCACACGTCAGGTTTGACCCTGACCGACCCCTGTTGACCTGCTGACGTCATGCCAACGTCATGCTGACGCAGTAATGTTTTCTGGATTTAATTTAATTCTGAAATTCCAGAAAATGCCTAAAACTTCAATAAATCATAGAAAATTAACCGTAACTCCAAATTAAATAATTTATATATGAAAAATTATCAGAAAAATTCAAGGAATCCATCTGTACCATTTTCATGCATGTTAGAACAACTTATAGCTGCTGTTTAGCACAAATCATATAAAGGGCATTTATTTAATCACATATGGAGTTTGAATTTGAATTTTATATTCAAACCAACTTCATTTAATCTGTTGCTAGTTGCATTAGCTCAAAACACATTCATATTGCCATGTCATGAGCATGCATCATATTGTGCATTGCATTGATTGTGTTCCCTTCTGTGTTGCCGGTATTTGTCCCCTCTCGATAGACGTGATACCGATGATGTGATCGTTGACACTGATGAAGACTCAATGTTATCTTCAGAAGTGCCAGGCAAGCAAAACCCCCTTGTTCATTTCGATACAATCCTACTCTCTCGCTCCTGCTCTCTTTTAATGCATTAGGACAACACCGATTCATCTGTTACTTGCTGCGGTAGCTGAACCCCTTTATCCTCTGCATGACCTGTCATTGCCACAGTAAATAGATGAAACCCACTAGCATGAGTAGGAGTTGTTTGAGCCCTGTTGTGCCTACTCATTCATGCTTGTTTGTCATGCCTGCTACTGCTTAGAGTTGAGTCAGGTCTGATTCATCGGGGATGAATCAGAGGTGTGTGAACATGTCCTACTGTGTGTGAGCTAAGTGTGTGAGTACGATTTGGTAAAGGTAGCGGTGAGAGGCCATGTAGGAGTACATGGTGGGTTGTCTCATTGCAGCCGTCCTCAGGAACTGAGTTCTGTGTTTGTGATCCATGATTCAGCTACTACCACGCATTGGGCCCGAAACCAATGGACCCTCTCGGCTTCTTGATCACCCTTGTCCTCTGTCCAGGAGTTGCAAGTAGTTTCTGGTGTTTGTAGTATGCTGGAGGCCGTGCGCAGCGCTGACCGTAGGGGTGGGCTGTGATGCGGTAGGCACGTGGCTGGGTAAACCGGGCGCCCGTTTGGTGTCACGGAACCCTGTTCACATCGTTTGGGGCTGTGAGCGAAACTCCGGCCGGATCTCCTCATGGATGGAACCCGAATAGGCGATAAACCTGGACTAGAGACTTGAGTGTTTAGGCAGGCCGTGGCCGACACCCACGTTGGGCTTCCGCTTGAAGGTTGTCGAGTACATGTCGTGTAAACGGCGGTAAGCGGTGAGAGCGTGTGTGAAGAAGTACACCCCTGCAGGGTTAATATGATCTATTCGAATAGCCGTGTCCGCGGAAAAGGACTTCTGGGTTGCTTATATCAGTTCATAGACAAGTGAAAGTGGATACCCTAAAATACGCAAGATAAGCGTGAGTGCTATGGATGGCGTTCTCTTAGGGAGACGGGAGCGGATCCATAGTGGTGTATTGGTTGGTGAATATGTGGACTCGTGTGCGCCACTTCAAAAGAGTTACTTGCAGTCGTAGTTCAGGATAGCCACCGAGTCAAAGCTAGCTTGCTGCAGTTAAACCCCACCATCCCCTTTGTTGATAATGATGCATATGTAGTTAGTTCTGATGTAAGTCTTGCTGGGTACATTTGTACTCACGTTTGCCTATTTTATGTTTTTGCAGAGAGACTTCGGTCTCACTAGTAGTTTCGCGTGGACTTCGACGTTTAGCTTGTTACCTCAGCTACGATCTTGTGCCCTCGGCAGGATTTGATAGATAGTCAGGCTTCTCAGCCTTTTTCATTTATAGATGTCTGTACTCAGACATGATAGCTTCCGCTTGTGCTTTGACTTGTACGCTCTGATTGTTGGGTCATGAGACCCATGTTTGTAATATCTCGCTCCTCGGAGCCTAATGAATAAATACTTGAGTCGTAGAGTCATGTTGTGATGCCATGTTGTATTTGCACATATCGAGCATATTGTGTGTATGTTATTGAAATGCTTGGTATGTGTGGGATCTGGCTATCTAGTTGTTTATCCTTAGTAGCCTCTCTTACCGGGAAATGTCTCCTAGTGTTTCCACTGAGCCATGGTAGCTTGCTACTGCTCCGGAACACTTAGGCTGGCCGGCATGTGTCCTTCTTCGTTCCTGTGTCTGTCCCTTCGGGGAAATGTCACGCGATGAATACAGGAGTCCTGTTAGCCCGCTACAGCCCGGTTCACCGGAGTCCTGCTAGCCCAGTGCTACAGCCTGGATTCACTCGCTGATGACCGACACGTTTGATGCTGGGTCATGGATGCCTGTCCCTGTAAGTCTGTGCCACTTTGGGTTTACGACTAGCCATGTCAGCCCGGGCTCCTTATCATATGGATGCTAGCGACACTGTCATATACGTGTGCCAAAAGGCGCAAACGGTCCTGGGCAAAGGTAAGGCGACACCCGTGGGAATACCGTGCGTGAGGCCGCAAAGTGATATGAGGTGTTACATGCTAGGTCGATGTGGCATTGAGTCGGGGTCCTGACAGTGTTGGTATCAGAGCTTGACTGCCTGTAGGATTACCAAGCCAAACTGGTCGAAGTTGAGTCTAGAAATTCTTTAGTTATATAAGGGAATTGATTGTGGGATGGAACGTAAGGCTCTTTTTACTCCTTATACCTCATGGCCTTCTGATCTGAGTCATCTTATCTTTCCTACGGGGTTAAGAAACTAGGCTATCTCTTCTTTCTATCAGGATCACGTGTTACTAATCCGTAGACTTATAAGATTGTTTGGATTAAGCTTGAGTTCAGTTCCTACTACTTCCGTATGTTAATTGTTGATCTCGAAACCTTGATATTGTGCTTCTGAGTGGTTATGCCACCATTTTTGTGAATGTCTCAAATCTTTTCTGAGCATTTACAGCCGTTATGTTGTCCGAGTCATCCCAGGTTTCTAAATAGTCGGATGCATTTGCAAATCCCTTCCTCCTGTACCGATGTGCCTTTGGTCAGATTAATCACACAAATCAGTGAGTTGAGGTACTCCGTTACCTTGACACATATGTTGGAGATATTATTATGACCCTAGGTGACTTAGGGGATCATCTAGTGGTCTAGCCATGATCTGTGTTCCCAGTGCGATATTTCTGGCCTTTATTCTCAAAAGCATCCTGTGATGCCATTTAGTTAGTAGGTATTTTGTTCCTGGGTTTTTGAACCCGAGATTCACTCTACTTACTTCATGTTGATAGTATTTGCTAGTTCCTTCAGGATATTAGAAACTTTGCGATAGTCCTCGAGGTCCGTGGTATTTCCTTCTTTCAAATACTATGAACCGCTTATGGCAGATGTTTATTGGATCAAAAGATCACAATTAGAGTACTCTTGAGGAGATCTGCATTCATAAATCGTGACTCTGCCAGTCCTACCTCTCTGCATGGGTTATCTGGAAGAAATGTTGATCTTGCTCGACATACTAATCTATGCATCCACAACTCAGAAAATTATATGTTCCTTTGAGTTGTTCTCGTTAGTTGTCTTCTGACCCTCGTCTATCAATTGATAGTCAAGAGTATGTGTGCAATCGTTCATCGATGCCTATTATTCTTGTGGTCCGTCAAGCCATTCTATTCAGGATGACCAGGAGAAACAAACTCCAGTACCTCTTCCATATCCAGGATTGGGTCAAAGAAGTTGTGCTCCGCAGATCAAAATGCCAATCCAGCTTTTGCTCTGTTCTACCTTGGAGTATTACCATCTTTATATCGGGATTGTTATAGGAATTGCACACCATCCTATGAACTCTTGGTACAGTGATACTTCTTGCCATCATTGTTCATTCATCGGTTCCTGTGTTATTGTAACCGGAATGCCAACAAGTGAATCGTGGTGTATGAAATCAATACTGCTAGCAACTCCGTTGCTTGGTAGCTAAAGGATAATAATTTCATTCTTAGCGTGTTGGTTTTTGAATCATCCTTCTAAGACTGATCGTGCTACCTAGTCCTTATTTCCTGGTGCACTCTTTGATTGATGAGTAGGATTTTGTCAAGTCCTCGCTCATTTGATCATGTCGTCTTGCCCTCAAAAGCAAGATTGTTCTCGAGCTTAGTAACATATCGGTGGTTCGTGATTTTCCGAATATCTTCTCGAAAGTATCACCAGGCTGTCACCTGACTGTTATGTTGAGCTCGTGATCAAGTTGGTTTCTTGTGAACCACCTTCTCTCCAAGAATCGGTGTTAGATATCCCTGAGCTAGTTGGTTAAGCTAGACAACAATTTGGAGAGTTGGAAGATAAAAGCTTGCCTGACTTAGTTCGTTCCAAAGGGATATTCTTGTGTAGTGTGTGTTGAAGAAAGATGATATCTTCATCGATTGGTCCCTGTGATCAGTTGCTGGACCTACTGTCTTATCAATCCTTTGATTTGAGTGTAGGCTATCGTCAAATCAAATTAGTACCAACGATATTCGTAATGTTGTCTTACTCGTGGTTGATCCCTCGAGCATACACCATTATATCTTTTTGGTCTGACCAATGCTATCACCTTGTTCACTTAACTATGGAATTCCTTTTAAAAGGAAACCCGGATGAATTGTTGTTGAGCCCATTGACAACATCCTTATCTCCTCCATGATTTGTTGAACATTAAGCTAGTGTTGGAAACTTTTGAAAGCATTTCTTCATGCTAGTTCATGAAGCATGTGTTTGGATGAAGGTAGTGACTTCCTTTAATTCATGTGCATCTGATGCAAGTTGCCGCCGTGGATTCGAGAAAGTCAATGTTGTTTCCTTTGGAATCATCCCAAATCAGTCATGCATACGTGCAAAAGTATTCTGTTGTTCGGAGACTTGCAACCTCCATTCCATATGTGTTCCGTAGCACCCCAAGCCACTGACTGATTTATTCGAGAAAAGGAGTTAAGTGTTAATCCATGGTAATGCACAAGACTTCGATACCCTCGTTGATGGTTCCCCCTCCTGAACTCGGTAGTGTTTTATTATAAGACTACTATGTGGTCATGCTTGTCTGGGACAACGTGTTCACATGTGTGTAGCAGAACCAGCTCATGTTTTGGAGCTCGCTACCGTAGTCCATTTCCCGAGAATCTCGCAACGTCATCTCGTCGATTTGTGTTGCAAACTTTCATTTTCTTTCTAGACTCGATGAGTCTGGAATATCCTGACACCAACCAGATCTGAATCTCAGGCAGATATGATGGTTGGAACATTTCCCAAGAACTATAATATCGGTCCCTCGGAAACCGGTAAGGTGGATGTCGTGGCCAACACACCCCGCCAGGAGACCTATTATTGTAGTATCTTGATTGATGAAGTTGGCCACCTCCCCATAGGGATTTCATAGGGTTTACTCCCTAGTTGCCCCTATGGATTTCTGTGTTCCGAAGTCCGACCTTTTACTTGATGTTCTAGATACCAGATCATTTCTATGAATGGGTTACACTAGCACATCAAGGAGAACATTAGAAGCGGAGTGCTAAATGTCTCTCGGTCGATCATCCAGATTTTGTTCCTTGGCTTCGCTAAGGTGTAATCTGAGAAGTGTTATCTTCCTTTGCATCTGCATCATCCATCATCATTCATCGTGGTAGCAAGTTGTGTTGCCAGGATCCTTGACACGGATGTTGTTAAAACCTTGATGAATATGGAAATGCTCAAGTTCTTGAGAGCACGCACAAGCGCTACGTGTTATCATCGGCACTAACTGGGTTTGCTCTCAGTTTCCTCGGCAATGCTATGATCTTTTCAAACAGTGATTTCACTCTCTATTGTTGGGTTTTTCCCCAGTTACCAGAATCATTCCCAGCATTTGCATTTTGTTCCCAGCCTGCACCGCCAATGTGCCATTCTACCATGGGTCTCTTCCATTTCCGGTGATAAGCAAAATCATCCATTACGTTGTCTTCAACAAGGTAATCCACATCATCCAAGTCCGAGTATGCCATTCTACTGACCCCCTCCAAACGATCGTTGTGAATTGCCTTAGGCTGGTATGAAGAGTTTTCAATGATCTCTGAATCAAAGGTAATTCTTCTTGCCACTTAAGGGGATATATCTACGAGTCACCATCCCTAAGATGCCTCGTTGTGGTATCATGGCAACTCAACTCCTCGCTACGTTGGCAATCGATTACCACCTTCTTAAGCGTGAAATTGTTGTCTACCTAGTGAACCTTCGTCATCTGCTTCACTCCATTCCTATGGATGTGTGCTTCGCCTCTCAGCTCGAGAGATGTTGCTATGTCTCATTCCGTGAGTTAATCCTGAGTTGTTCGACCTTCGAGAAGAACCATTCTTTTAGGGTCTCTCTTTTCCTCTCGTTGTCATGTTAGTTGGAGCTCTCAGAGCAAGACTTCGAGACAAATGGTGGTGAACGAATCAACGTCCATTTGAAGTGCAACTGGATCGTGAAGATTATGCTAGTTTGCGTTCCCCTTTCACCTTACCCTACGCTTGAATCTCGAGTCGAGATTCTTGTTTAGTGGGGGTGAGTTGTCACATCCCTAGTTCTGACAATGCCTAGTGCATGCATTAGAGTGTTACATCATGTTTAAATTTCATTTAAACCTGAGATGGGGATTGACTAAGCCCTAGCACCAAATGAATTCAACTAGGGTCACAATAAAACCTTTTTCATTGAACTCAAAATGTCCTCTAAAAATGTTCAACATTTCTGGTTTGAGGTGGAAGCATCTACCAAAAGTGGTTTATATTTTTGCAGGACATATTTGGTCACTGAATTAAATCATATAGTATTTTCATTTGGGCATTTAAATGCTATTAAATATTTCAAATGCTCAAATAATCATAAACTAAAATGTTTACTGTTGGATATATTCTAAACAGTAGCCATGATTAGTTTCATGATTTTTGAAAGTATCTGAGTATTTTTAATAAAGCCCTAAATTTACAGAATAATAGAAAACTGAGATAATTAGAAAAGGAGAGAGAGAGAAAGACCCGTACCTGGGCCACTTACCTGTAGCCGGCCCAGCTTCTGCGCGGCCCGTTACTGTGCAGCCCAGCTGCCAGTCATCTTCCTCCCCCTCGCCCCGAAGCAGCTGCGTGCTGGACGCACGCGCGCCGACGCCGGCCACCTCCTGCTTCGCCGTGGCAGCCTCCCCGACTTCCTCGCGACGCCACGGAGACGTTCCCGACC
>NC_041385.1:620607944-620637112 GCF_002162155.2 Triticum dicoccoides
CCCGACCCCCTCTCACTTCTCCCTCGCTCTCGGGACCTCCCTCCCCCTCGCTCCTCTGTTCCCCCTCCCGCGACCGAGCGGAGCTCGCCGTCATCGTCGCCGTACCCATGGCCACCGGCCACCCCTAGCCTCGCCGATGCGCTCAAAGGCTCCGCCTCGACCCCCTCTTCCTCCCCACCGATCCACAGCCCTCCGGAAGCCCTGCATCGCCGCCATCGCCGTCGTCTTCTACCTCGGACCCGCCGGCCATCTTCGTCAAATTCGCCAGCTCCGGACCGTCCCCGACCTCGCCGAGCGTCCCCTCGTCATCGCCGCGAGTCACTGACCCTCTCCCCTAACTCAGCATGCTCCCCTCCGTGCCGTAGCACCGTTCCCCACGAGCACCGAAGCCACCGTCCGCCATTGCTGCTGCACGCATAGCCTCCGTGCTCCCCTGGCCTCACTGAGCTGCTCTTAGTGCTCCCCATGACTAGCAGGTGCTGCCCAGCCTCTCCATTTGCTCACTGATGCACCGTAGCGACGCGCCCGAGCACCACCGAACACCATCGCCGCCAAAGCTCGTCGCCGGCATGAGTTCCGGCGACCCCACGACCTCCCACTTGGTCCTCTGGATGCGCGAGAGCAAGGGCCATCCCCTGGTGCCCTCAGCGCGCCAAGCTGACGCCTCTAGCGCAAGTCCGGCATGCCCCCGCCGTGTCCTGTGGTCGCCGCCGGCTGGTCTCCAGTGACGCCGACGTGGCGCACTTACTTAGTCGCTAATGACCCTGCTAACAGCCCTATCTCTCACTGACATATGGGCCCCACGCCCTTAACTAACCATGGTTAACCCATGTTTAGTTTAATTTAACCACAGTGGCCCCACGCGTCGGAGTTGACCTAGCTGATGTAGCCGTTGACCGGTCCCACCTGTCAGTGAGCTAAGCAGCCCTGTGACACTGACGTGTGGACCCCACACGTCAGGTTTAACCCTGACCGACCCCTGTTGACCTGCTGACGTCATGCCAACGTCATGCTGACGCAGTAATGTTTTCTGGATTTAATTTAATTCTGAAATTCCAGAAAATGCCTAAAACTTCAATAAATCATAGAAAATTAACCGTAACTCCAAATTAAATAATTTATATATGAAAAATTATCAGAAAAATTCAAGGAATCCATCTGTACCATTTTCATGCATGTTAGAACAACTTATAGCTGCTGTTTAGCACAAATCATATAAAGGGCATTTATTTAATCACATATGGAGTTTGAATTTGAATTTTATATTCAAACCAACTTCATTTAATCTGTTGCTAGTTGCATTAGCTCAAAACACATTCATATTGCCATGTCATGAGCATGCATCATATTGTGCATTGCATTGATTGTGTTCCCTTCTGTGTTGCCGGTATTTGTCCCCTCTCGATAGACGTGATACCGATGATGTGATCGTTGACACTGATGAAGACTCAATGTTATCTTCAGAAGTGCCAGGCAAGCAAAACCCCCTTGTTCATTCCGATACAATCCTACTCTCTCGCTCCTGCTCTCTTTTAATGCATTAGGACAACACCGATTCATCTGTTACTTGCTGCGGTAGCTGAACCCCTTTATCCTCTGCATGACCTGTCATTGCCACAGTAAATAGATGAAACCCACTAGCATGAGTAGGAGTTGTTTGAGCCCTGTTGTGCCTACTCATTCATGCTTGTTTGTCATGCCTGCTACTGCTTAGAGTTGAGTCAGGTCTGATTCATCGGGGATGAATCAGAGGTGTGTGAACATGTCCTACTGTGTGTGAGCTAAGTGTGTGAGTACGATTTGGTAAAGGTAGCGGTGAGAGGCCATGTAGGAGTACATGGTGGGTTGTCTCATTGCAGCCATCCTCAGGAACTGAGTTCTGTGTTTGTGATCCATGATTCAGCTACTACCACGCATTGGGCCCGAAACCAATGGACCCTCTCGGCTTCTTGATCACCCTTGTCCTCTGTCCAGGAGTTGCAAGTAGTTTCTGGTGTTTGTAGTATGCTGGAGGCCGTGCGCAGCGCTGACCGTAGGGGTGGGCTGTGATGCGGTAGGCACGTGGCCGGGTAAACCGGGCGCCCGTTTGGTGTCACGGAACCCTGTTCACATCGTTTGGGGCTGTGAGCGAAACTCCGGCCGGATCTCCTCATGGATGGAACCCGAATAGGCGATAAACCTGGACTAGAGACTTGAGTGTTTAGGCAGGCCGTGGCCGACACCCACGTTGGGCTTCCGCTTGAAGGTTGCCGAGTACATGTCGTGTAAACGGCGGTAAGCGGTGAGAGCGTGTGTGAAGAAGTACACCCCTGCAGGGTTAATATGATCTATTCGAATAGCTGTGTCCGCGGAAAAGGACTTCTGGGTTGCTTATATCAGTTCATAGACAAGTGAAAGTGGATACCCTAAAATACGCAAGATAAGCGTGAGTGCTATGGATGGCGTTCTCTTAGGGAGACGGGAGCGGATCCATAGTGGTGTATTGGTTGGTGAATATGTGGACTCGTGTGCGCCACTTCAAAAGAGTTACTTGCAGTCGTAGTTCAGGATAGCCACCGAGTCAAAGCTAGCTTGCTGCAGTTAAACCCCACCATCCCCTTTGTTGATAATGATGCATATGTAGTTAGTTCTGATGTAAGTCTTGCTGGGTACATTTCTACTCACGTTTGCCTATTTTATGTTTTTGCAGAGAGACTTCGGTCTCACTAGTAGTTTCGTGTGGACTTCGACGTTTAGCTTGTTACCTCAGCTACGATCTTGTGCCCTCGGCAGGATTTGATAGATAGTCAGGCTTCTCAGCCTTTTTCATTTATAGATGTCTGTACTCAGACATGATAGCTTCCGCTTGTGCTTTGACTTGTACGCTCTGATTGTTGGGTCATGAGACCCATGTTTGTAATATCTCGCTCCTCGGAGCCTAATGAATAAATACTTGAGTCGTAGAGTCATGTTGTGATGCCATGTTGTATTTGCACATATCGAGCATATTGTGTGTATGTTATTGAAATGCTTGGTATGTGTGGGATCTGGCTATCTAGTTGTTTATCCTTAGTAGCCTCTCTTACCGGGAAATGTCTCCTAGTGTTTCCACTGAGCCATGGTAGCTTGCTACTGCTCCGGAACACTTAGGCTGGCCGGCATGTGTCCTTCTTCGTTCCTCTGTCTGTCCCTTCGGGGAAATGTCACGCGATGAATACCGGAGTCCTGTTAGCCCGCTACAGCCCGGTTCACCGGAGTCCTGCTAGCCCAGTGCTACAGCCTGGATTCACTCGCTGATGACCGACACGTTCGATGCTGGGTCATGGATGCCTGTCCCTGTAAGTCTGTGCCACTTTGGGTTTACGACTAGCCATGTCAGCCCGGGCTCCTTATCATATGGATGCTAGCGACACTGTCATATACGTGTGCCAAAAGGCGCAAACGGTCCCGGGCAAAGGTAAGGCGACACCCGTGGGAATACCGTGCGTGAGGCCGCAAAGTGATATGAGGTGTTACATGCTAGGTCGATGTGGCATTGAGTCGGGGTCCTGACACCGGACTCATCATCATTGAAGCCTGGTTCAGGGGCTACTGAGGGAGTCCTGGATTATGGGGTATCCGGACAGCCGAACTGTATACATCGTCCGGACTATTGAAGCGTGAAGATACAAGACTCAAGACTTCGGCCCGTGTCCGGATGGGACTCTCCTTTGCGTGGAAGGAAAGCTTGGCGATCCAGATATTGTGTTTCCTTCCTGGTAACCGACTCCATGTAAACCCTAGCCCTCTCCGGTGTCTATATAAACCGGAGATGTTGGTCCTTAGAAGGACGATCACAATTACAATCATACCATCATAGGCTAGCTCTTAGGGTTTGATGTCTACTACACAACCTTCTTCTTGTAGACGTTGTTGGGCCTGCAAGTGCATAGGTTTGTAGGACAGCAGCAAATTTCCCTCAAGTGGATGACCTAAGGTTTATCAATTCGTAGGAGGCGTAGGATGAAGATAGTCTCTCTCAAGCAACCCTGCAACCAAATAACAGAGAGTCTCTTGTGTCCCCAACACACCCAATACAATGGCAAATTGTATAGGTGCACTAGTTCGGCGAAGAGATGGTGATACAAGTGCAAAATAGATAGTAGATATAGGTTTTTGTAATCTGAAAATATAAAAACAGCAAGGTAACTAAAGGTAAAAGTGAGCGTAAACGGTATTGCAATGATAGGAAACAAGGCCTAGGGTTCATACTCTCACTAGTGCAAGTTCTCTCAACAATAATAACATAGATAGATCTACTAATAGCCACTAATAGCGGAGAACAAACGTAGAGATTATGGTAGGGTACGAAACCACCTCAAAGTTATTCTTTCGGATCAATCTATAAAAGAGTTCGTACTAGAATAACACATTAAGATAAAAATCAACCAAAACCCTAATGTCACCTAGATACTCCATTGTCACCTCAAGTATCCGTGGGCATGATTATACGATATGCATCACACAATCTCATATTCATCCAACCAACACAAAGTACTTCAAAGAGTGCCCCAAAGTTTCTATCGGAGAGTCAAGAACGTGTGCCAACCCCTATACATAGGTTCCCAATGTCACGAAACCCGCAAGTTGATCACCAAAACATACATCATGTGGCACATGATATCCCATTGTCACCACAGATAATCACGGCAAGACATACATCAAGTGTTCTCATAAAAGACTCAATCCGATAAGATAACTTCAAAGGGGAAACTCAATTCATCACAAGAGAGTAGAGGGGGAGAAACATCATAAGATCCAACTACAATAGCAAAGGTCGGGATACATCAAGATCGTGCCATAGATGGAACATGAGAGAGAACACGAGAGAGAGAGAGAGATCAAACACATAGCTACTGGTACATACCCTCAACCCCGAGTGTGAACTACTCCCTCCTCGTCATGGATAGCGCTGGGATGATGAAGATGGCCACCGGTGATGGGTTCCCCCTCTGGCAGGGCGCCGAAATAGGCTCCCGAGAGGTTTTTGGTTGCTACAGAGGCTTGCGGCGGTGGAACTCCCGATCTATCTTCTGTTCTGGAAATTTTACGATACGTAGGTATATATGGGTGCATGGGGTACATCGGTGGAGCTACAGGGGCCCCACGAGGTAGGGGACACGCCCCCCACCCTCGTGGGCAGCCCGTATCTCCCCTGACGTGCACCCCAAGTTCCCTGGGTTGCCTTCCTTCCAAAAATAACTTCTCCAGTTGATTTCGTTCCATTTTGACTCCGTCTGATATTCCTTTTCCTCGAAACACTGAAATAGGCATAAAACAACAAATCTGGGTTGGGCCTCCGGTTAATAGGTTAGTCCCAAAAATAACATAAAAGTGGATAATAAAGCCCAATATTGCCTAAAACAGTAGATAAAGTAGCATGGAGCAATCAAAAATTATAGATACGTTGGAGACGTATCTGGGTTTAGCCTCTACAATCTCGTGGTAGATCTACTCTTGTACTACTCATATCTTCAATATTAATCAAGCAGGAAGTAGGGTTTACCTCCATCGAGAGGGCCCGAACCTGGGTAAACATTGTGTCCCTTGCTTCCTGTTACCATCAGCCTAGACACGCAGATCGGGACACCCTACCCGAGATTCGCCGGTTTTGACACCGACACCGTGCTTCACTGATGTACTCGGCGGGAAAGGTGGACTTTCGTGATTTTATGACTCATTTACTTGCTTCGGTGCTACGACAGAGGAGGACCCAGAAAACACGCGGTAGGGCGTCCTACATCTCAGCAAGGAAGAATATATGCGTTCACCACCCATGAGGACCCCGAAACCATGCGGTAAGGTGTGCCACGTCTTGGGACGGAGGAAAAATGTCCATGCAAAAATATACTATATCAGACGTAGTACCTATGGTTCGACCTCGGGACCCAGCCAGTCGGTCAAAAACACCCCACTAGCCACACATCTTCATCATGCTAACGTGGCACGGAGGATAGCTGTGGTTAGCTCCATCTCGACCAGCCACAACGTCTCTTGTTCTAGGCTATTCTTCTATTTTCCAAGCTTTTTTTAGTTATAATAACACCATGGAAAGCTAGCTCCGCTCTTCATGTGTGCCCATGCAAAGGATAGACGATGGAGAGGGGAGAGAGATCGCAGACCTGGGACCCACCAGTAAGTGAGTCAACGGTCATGCACATGTTGACGAGGCACTCCCTCTACTCTACTCAACGTAATATTGTATAAAATCAAGTTATGGGACAAAGCCAACAATCGTTGTTGTTTCAGGCTATCGACTTACGCTTTGTAGTCTAGGTTGCCAGTTCGAATCTCATCTTTTAGATTTGTTAGTTTTAGGTCCAAATTTGATTAATGACAAGTGGGACCCCCATGTGTTGTCCTGATATTTCAGTGTAGGATGGGTTTTTTGAACAAACACTTTGCACGGTTAAACAAGTAACGACACGAGTTACACGTACTTTGCAAGTTTACGAACAAAAATGGTAGTGGCATAGGATATCACATCCACCCCGCAGCTTAGATGCTATGGTGATACGAGTTTTTACATCGTTGGAAGTGAGATCCAATGGCTTGGGAGTAGTCTTTGTAATTATGCGCAATTTCCAAACTCTCCAAAGGTTTTTTTGCAAATAAAACATTCAGGCCTCGTGTGTGCCGCTGCATATTAAATCCAATGGCTCCCCATTGCTCATATTAGGTGCTCCCCGTAGCTTAATTAGCCTCTATGATGATATGAGCATCTAGGTCGTATGATCTGTGATCAGATGGCACATGCGTAGTACTTGTACTTTCTGTGCAATTCCCAAACTCTCTCAGCCGTATATTGCAAAAACATTCAAACCTCCTACGGTGGGCCGTTAGATCTCCGTGAACTCGTATCACCATAAAATCTATGGTGTGGGAGCACCTCATATTCTCCCGTGCGAGAAAACATCAGGTACTCTCGCAGCTTGGATGCTACGGTGATATGAGCTTCGAGGTAGTTTGATCTTAGATCCAATGGCATATGAGAAGTCTTTGTGCTTGTAAGTAGTGGCTGTGATGGAATTGTCACGGCAGATGTCCTAGTGCGAGGACTTAGTCGTGAGGCCAACGCATCTATGCAGTAGCTTGAGAGGGGTTGATCGGAATTGAGAGATGCAACACACAAGACAAGGATTTAGACAGCTTCGGGCCCCGGGAAACATCATCCGGTAATAGCCCTACATGATGTTTGTGGCTAGATCTCATTATGCTCATGAGGGAGACGTCGTATCTCCGGCTCTCTTCTAGTTGGGTCTAGCCCTAGAGATTGTTTCTTGCTTCTCCCTCTTGGGGTGCCCTGCCCCTCCTTATATAAGTTGAAGGGGCGGGTTACATGACTAGTCCTAGTAGGATTATGATTACTCTATTACAAGTGGAGTCCTAGTCTTGCTTCCTTTGTAAGGGAATATTCCTTATGCTTTCCTCTTAAGCCGGCCCACCATAACATGAGCCAGCCTTCTGGGCCTTGGGCCTAGTCCTCTATATGATCCACCGTCAGGGCCATCCGTGAGAAGCCAGGCTCGTGAGTCGTCAGACCAGTGAGCCGCCAGACCCGTGAGTCGCCAATCCTCCAGTGGGTTACCAATGAAACGCCAAGTCCGGCCGGGTCATACTTCCGGCCGGGTCATAGCGCGAGGTATATCCCCGATATTAGCCCCCAGTTTAATTTGGATTTATCCATGTTAAACTGATCCTATAAAATAAACACAAGAAGAAACTTGATAGGTTGTGCTCCGGGTTAAATATTTTCCTGAACCGGCACTCGATCATACTTAAGTCCTTGTTATTTCCTCCTGGATGCGTATTCATGATCTCATAACAAATCTCCTTTAGCAGATGTGTTCAAACATTACCAATGCAAAACATCCAAGCACTTCTGATGAAAAATCCGGGTCAATAGGCCAGCTTCATAATCAATTTGTTGACATTGGTTTCTTGTAGAGAGATATCATAAGAAGTGATCCATTTGAGTCGGCCTTCAATGCTATGTTTTGACAAAAATATGGGTCTTGAAATATTCAACTGATATTCAGCCGGTTTAAAGATGTAGATCTTGCCGATTTATGATTGCGAAAAATTGTCGGGTTATAAACACATGATGCCGGGTCATGTAATTGTTGCTGATCCCGGGTTAATCTTATGAAGAAGCCGGGTCATAAACTTGCAGATTTCTCCGATAATAATATAATACATGATTTGCTCAAAATTGAGAATTTGAAGTTATTTCTCCCTTATATGCATATCACCTGTAGCCCCCAAGTGTCGGGTTGTCATGCTTGCAGCAACCTGGGACTTGTAATTGCCTTATGCTCATAAAAAACTTCAACCAGTGTAGCCCCCAAGGGCCGGGTCATTATGCAATAATTAGTCGGGACTTTTGTAGATATAATAATGTAGACTTAAACAACAACGTGTAGCCCCCCAAGGGTCGGCTCAGTAAGATAATATTGAGCTAGGACTTTGTATATAATTCATTGAAAAGAACATCATATGATGTAACCCCATCATGGGGCTTGAACCCATGTCCACAAGGTTAAGAGCTTTGTGATTTACCAACTGAGAGTGGATCCTTCAATATAATGGATTAAGACTTGTGTACCTTGAATTGTTGACAGGAACAATTGGTAGCCCCCAAGGGCCGGCTCATTACCATGGGATGACTCGGTTCTTCAATAAGTTGATCAAAAAATGACTTTACATTAGCCACCAAGTGCCATGGTGCATGCGGGCAGTGACATGGGACTTGCATATTTGATATGATCTCAATCTGAATAATGTAGGCCCCAAGTGCCGGGTCGTAAGCCCACAGCGACTCGGGACTATTCCTTCCATTGCAGAATAAATCATATCCATTGATAAAATAATAGCCATTGCGCTAAAGCAACTTTGAATACCCTATCTGTTGACAAGTAAATCCAGAGTTTAAATACCCGATGGATCTTGGCCGATGGTGATTTAATACGCCTCCATTGTAAGCCAGAATTTTTATAACCCGGCGGCTTATAACCTTTGAGAATGTCCAGAATGGATAATCATTTTGAAACATCAATTTTAATGATGAGCTTGAACGTAAGCATTTATATAAGTCATAGTTCTGCAAATCCTGCAGAGTTTAAACAACATATGCCCTGGCAACTTAACATCAAAAGCCAGGGCAGGTAACAACCCAAACATATAGTCTTTATGCAATCATGGAAAAGACTAGGATTAAGGCCATTCAAGCCTAAACATACTGGCGACTTAATGTCAAAAGCCAGGGCGGGTCATCCAACCTTGCATATTTATATAATCAGGAAAACATACCTGTAGAATTGGCTCATACTGCCGGCTTATATCGCCGTATCCAGTAAGGGCAATATTCCAATGATTGACAAACGCATGATTCCAATGGCGCAATCCAAAATATACCGGCGATTTTCAGTCCATAGCCAGGGCCGGTTTAAACATAATCATGTATAAACAATATCATATCTGTGATATTGAATTGTACTGTCGGTTTATGTGACCTATGCAGTAAGGGTGATAACCTAAGTCAAGATGCTGGCCAAAACTTCCAAATGTTTTATGATTGTCATATGCTGGCGACTTATTGTCCAAAGTCAAGATGGGTTAAATAGAAACCACATATATACATATGCCTAAGATATGAACAAAAAAGTCTCAAGACAAACCCAAAATATTGTTACAAAAAACTTAAGCCAAACAGAGAGAAATAATCAAGGCTTCTGATTCGAATACGATCAGTAAACCGGACCAAAGGGGTTAAGCTAGGATTCGAATACGATCATGTTGCCCCCAGTGGTTTAGGCATTGCGCCGATCAAGAGGGTACCAACAACTTTGTTCTCTTTGGTTCGAATACGACCTATGTTTGAACAAGAAGCCCCCAAATGACCTTGAGAGTTTTTTAACGACTCTGAGTCGAATACGATCAAAGTCGGACCCAAAAGGGGTTAAGCTATGATTCGAATACGATCAAGAAGCCCCCTAGTGAGTTTGGCATTGTGCCGATCAAGAGGGTACCAACAACTATGTTCTCTTTAGTTCGAATACAACCTATGTTTGAACAGGAAGCCCCCAAATGACCTTGAGACTTTTTTAATGACTCTGATGTGAATATGATCAAAGTCGGACCAAAAGGAGTTAAGCTATGATTCGAATACAATCAAGAAGCCCCCAATGGTCATTTGAAACAGGGTACCTATGTTTGAGTTGTGCTTTGCAACAGACTCTCTTCGGTGCCTTTATTTTTTCTGAGAACTTGAAATTGTGAGTAATGAATTCTTCTTGAACCGGGCGTTGAGTCGGATATTGGAAGCTTCAGAGCTTTGTGGGAGACAAATTTCCCTTGATCCGGATTTTAAACCGGATATTGAGCTTGAACGCTTTGTGAGAGACTAATTTCCCTTGAGCCGGATTATAAACCGGCATTCTTCATTTTGAGCCGGAAACTTTCTGATGGCTTTTATATTCAGTAGCCTCTGGGACCGGGTTATCTTCCCTCCACTGATCCAGAGTTCTTGTATCTGCTTTAAACTGGCAATCATTTACTGAGTCATGTCATCATAGCCCCCGAGTCTTAAGATGACTCAAAAGGTTGGCTTGAGATTCTTCATATTTGACCGTGATACAAACCGGTATGAGCTCAGTAATATAATAGTCCCTTTTTGCAGTAGACCACTTTCCCTGCATTAGAGAACTTACAAGCCAAAGTAATTGCTCTTTTTTTAAAGAAAGCAATAAGTAATATAAAAATATATCGGATGGATTTCACCTGATATTTATCCACCGCAGAGTTGATGATCACCGCGGTAAAGCTGAAATCAATCACGGTCGAGCCGGTAGCGGAAGCAGATAGATGAGGCGGGCACTACATTGTAAGCCAGTTAGGAGGGGCGAGTCGGCAGCAACATTGTAAGCCAGTGCGGACGAGAGAGGTAGGTGCCGCATTGGAAACGACACATACGCAGGCCATGAGCAAGGACAATGATTCAGTCGCGTGTGTTGATGTAGAGGGGGTGGCAACTTGTGCAGGACAAGCGCTAGTGCAAAAAATAATATTTGCGCACGCCCCTTTTGCAACACCTTTTTGTAAGGAGTAATTTTCCTGCGAAAAAATATTATGGACCAAGTAATTGTTCTTTGATAAAAACAATAAGTGTTAATAAAATAAATTTGGATGGATATCACCTAATACTTTTGTCGGATGATACTGATGATCTGTATATAGAATCCTTGCACAGAGTTGTGGTAGTGCTCGGCAATACTTTTTAGACTGCCAACACAAATCGCCGGGACTCGTGCTCCAGTTGAGTTGGCAGCGTGGTATTCAAAATAATTTTCCATGCATGCACCTCCTTTTCATGTGAAGGCTCACAACGCTCCTAGGATGTAGCTCCTGCACTTGTACATGCAACTTGTCTCTGTTTGCTTCTCCGTTCACAATTTTCACGTCAACGAGGATAACAGCAGTAGGAGCGGCTAATTCGGCAGAGGCGGACCAGGCGGCGCGGGTGGCTCAACACAATAGCAAAACAGAGGCATCACCATGGCGGCAGCTCAAAAGCTACAACAGCAGCGCGCATGAGATGGTGAAGGCGGCGACTCTCGGAGTGGTAGCGGTAAGTCACAGAAGCTCTCTGGCGAGGCACAACACAAGATGGTGCCTGAACCGTATTTTTCTTTATTCTAGTATCCGGCGACTTGTGGTGCAGACTGCCGGTGGGAGAGGTGGCTGGCGACTCAAAGCGCGTCGGAGGAGGTGAAGCAGAGCGGGGCCAGGGCGGCTCTGGGCCAAGCCGGCTTGGCGTTAGGGCTAGAGCGGTGACTGCTCACCGACGGCGGCGACTCACTGGGAATCGATCCCTGGACCTCTGGGTGTTGGCGCGATGGGTTGACCAGTTGGGCTGGTTGTGTGTTTGCAGGTCGAGATGACGACTAAAACACGGGGCGGCTCACAGACGAAGGCGTAACTGGCTTTCGGTAGCAGAGGCAAGGCTGGTGGCTCAGAGCAACAAAACCTCCCGACAAGGAGAAACTAGGCGGCCGACGACTTGAAGCGGACATCACCCAACGGCCCTGACGGCCCTGCGACTTGGCCTCACGGCAAGGGCGGCTTGCAGCTGCGGCTCGACAGCGGCCGGGTCGGCGTGAGGCCGCAGACTAGAGGCAGGCGGTAGCTCAAGGTGCAACGGCAAAGGCGCGGCCTGCGAGGGAGGCCGACTTGACCCGGTGTGATAGTAGAGTCACGTGGAAGAGCAGTAGAACCGGCACGCGGTGTGTGTTATCGCGGTTTAGAGGCAAGGTGCGGAGCTGGCCAATTGACCGTGTTGGCGTTGATTTAGTCAATCCAATTAGGTGTTGGAGTCCTTGCCCAATATGTATGTTCATGTAAGGCAAACACTGCTATTTTCCTTTTTTGTACAGATTGCCTCCTCAAAGTTTGAGCTTTAACATGGGAAGTATTCGAGTACTAGATGGATTATGCTGGTTGTAATGGGGAGTATCATATACTAGTATCATGCATATGATACTAGTGTATGATACTACCTCCCTAATGCATAGTATCATATATTAGTATCATGTAGTACTCTATTTATTGCCATGCATGACACAAAGTAGCATAACATTTAGTATGATACGGTATCATGATATGATACTACACCCTCTCTTTCTTCATTTAATGCTACGACACCTCATCAAAATTGCCTAGTTGGCATGCATGATACTAGCTATGATACTACCATTACGACCAGCCTTACTTTATGCAGATAGCAGCAATGGAGTAGTATTCCCTTCATCACGTACTTCAGATTTGACTTAGTCCTGACACCAGAAAAAATAGCAGCAGAGGTGGGCCACGGTAGAAGCGAGCCGGCGGAGGCGGACCGTAGCAGCGATGCCAGCCAGCGGAGGTGGAATCGGAGTCCAATGCATACCCGGATTATCTGATTTGTTGTTGGTTTGACTTTTCTTCTTGTGTTGATGGATCAATGGATGGATCCCTTTATACAAATAAATGCTGCTGAGTCTTACTATAATAGTATTGCCTCCATTAAAATAGCAGCATAATCAAAGTAGTACATCACTTTACGAAACCACGTCGGGGTCTTGACCCTTGCCTGCACACGCACTTGTTGATTGACCGGATTCGATGGATCACTTTGCGTCAGCGGCGCACAGCAGAACTCTAAACCCTGATTTGTTTTGAACTCAAAATTCATAAGGCCGCTCCAAAGTTGACCATCAAGTTTAATTAACCCGGCCACGGCTTTGCCCCATACTGTTGCTCCATGCTAGTTCTTCATCTATAAACCGCGAGCTTCTTGATCCCTGAAATAGATCCCTCCAAGAACTCAACACCAGCGTGCGCAGGCCCCACGATGGGCGCAAACTGTCGTGGAATTATCACAGCAGATGTCCTAGTGTGAGGACTTAGTCGTGCGGCCAACGCATCTATGCGGTAGCTTGAGAGGGGTTGATCGGAATCGAGAGACGCAACACACAAGACAAGGATTTAGACAGCTTTGGGCCCCTGGGAAACATCATCCGGTAATAGCCCTACATGTTGTTTGTGGCTAGATCTCATTATGCTCATGAGGGAGACGTCGTATCTCCGGCTCTCTTCTAGTTGGGTCTAGCCCTAGAGATTGTTTCTTGCTTCTCCCTCTTGGGGTGCCCTGCCCCTCCTTATCTAAGTTGAAGGGGCGGGTTACATGACTAGTCCTAGTAGGATTAGGATTACTCTATTACAAGTGGAGTCCTAGTCTTGCTTCCTTTGTAAGGGAATATTCCTTATGCTTTCCTCTTAAGCCAGCCCACCATAACATAAGCCGGCCTTTTGGGCCTTGGGCCTAGTCCTCTATATGATCCGCCGTCAGGGCCATCTGTGAGAAGCCTGGCTCGTGAGTCGTGAGATCAGTGAGCCGCCAGACCCGTGAGTCACCAATCCTCCGGTGGGTTACCAATGGAACGCCAAGTCCGGCCGGGTCATACTTCCGGCCGGGTTATACTGCGGGGTATATCCCCGACAGTGGCCAATCTTTGGGGGCTTTTATGCAAAAAACACTCGAACCACCGAGGAGTTGTTGCGTCACAAATCCAACGGCTCTGAAGAGCTTGTATCACCAAAGCATCTAAGGTGTGGTAGCACATGATATTCTTACATACAGGAGAATATGATGTCCTCCTTCTTCTTAGATGCTACAGTAATACGAGCTTCGAGGTCAATGGATATGGGATCCAAGGGCATCTGAGAAGTTTTGTTACAAATGTGTGCAATTCCCAAACTCATTAAGACTTCGTGTAAAAATATTAAGACATCATGTGAGCTACTATGTCTCACACCTACAAGCTCCAAGCAACTCATATCAGCATATAGCATATAAGGTATGGGGGCACATGATATTCTCCTGGGGAGGAGGGGGGTACACAACCAATCGGTGTTTGGGAGGATGGGGACAAATATAATCTAAACAATCCTAAATAGAGCTTCACAATTTTATCTAAGGTCGAGGGGTTAACCCCCGACAATCTACATAGCTCCGCCTAAATACAACATTTGCATGTACTGTAGTACTACACTTAATACTCATGTTTCAATTTCCTGTCCATTTCAAATATTGAATTGAGGACCATGCATGTCTTACATTTTACTCCCTTCGTTCCTAAATATTAGTCTTTTTAGAGATTTCAAATGGACTGGCACATACGGATGTATATAGACGTATTTTAGAGTGTAGATTCACTCATTTTACTTTGTATGTAGTCACTTGTTGAAATCTCTAAAAGATTAATATTTCAGAATAGAAGGAGTATTTTTTTAATTCGTGTCATACATGCATGGTTTGGAAAAATAGATGCACTACACTTATTGGATTGTTATTATGTCCGTGGGTGTGTGTGTGTGTGTGTGGTCATATGCTTGATACATACAAAGTTTTCTAACCACCATATTGTTCATCTTTTCAATTTGAATTTGCAATGAAAAACTTACTAGGGATACCATGAAATGTGAAATCCACGTTGAGATCACTATATCACAAACTCACTCTAATTCAAGCCATAATTCAATTACCACGTTGTGATTACTATTTGCAAGGAAAATACGGGCATTGTAATACACATAGATTCGTTCGGCAATTTAAAAGATTCCTTTCGTACTCTCGAATGGTAGGACCCAACGGCGTACTAGCCAGAACTTGGCTCATGTTGATCCTAAAAAGGCAGGGCTCGTGTCCTTCTGGTGGCGTGCGTGGTATGCACATTAGGCAACCCCAACCAGTCGAGCCTCTACGTTTCGTGTTGAAATATCTGGCGGCCAGAATTCCAGCCCTAGGAAATTCCCCTCATGTCCCTGGTCCATAATGACTACCGATGAACAACGGAGGGATGCTTTAGTAACTAGACAATGTTACCTACTATGCCGAGCACGGTTCAATTCGCTCCCCAAGGTCACCCGTCAACTCCATTGCCTAGTACTACTACTACTACACCAGGATGAGCACAGAATTGAGCCCGTTCGTTCGTGCCTAGTACTTGAGGTAATATATCAGGCAATGCATTGTTACAAAGGGATTATCCTTTTACTCTGCATATATAACTTGTCTGAAGTCTAACTAAGGAAAATGTTTGACCAAATCCTTTCTTAAGAAATACAACAAGACAGATGTATCGCTTGAAAATTTATTGCATGATGTTGGTTATGATATTGTTTCAAATCTTGGATTTTAAATTTCAGAAAATCCAAAAGTGACCAGAAATTCATGAAACTGAGCATGGTCACATGATATGGCACAAATATTCCTTCGTAATTTTTTACTTCAATTTGAGACAAGCTGCTTATGACAAGTTGCACAAATGAAGAGCCAAGGTATTTTGGAACAAAGACATGTCACGTTAAGGCGAACGCGTTCACTTTTGAAACCGTGGGCGTTTACGTGCCGCCATGAGTCCCGCTTCTCATCGGCAGGTGCCGTCCGAGCAAGCGTGTGAGTCGACAGGATGCGTGCCAGCAGACCGCTGCGCCGGCTGACAGGGAGGTGTGCGAGCAGACCGCTGTGCAGGCTCACTGGGAGGCGAGCCCTTTGAGTAGGCTCCGCCGCCCACCTTCGTCCCAACTGCTCCCACTTTTAATATCGTCGGTGTCGTAGTTTAAAATCAACCCCGCACTACCCGGTATTGCTACAATCTTCTCTCTTCCTCTCAGATTCTCATGTCGTCTACCTCCAACCGGCCTGACCTAAACGTATGCCATGCCGCATCATGATGGTCTGCCCTTAGTCTTCCAGTTTCTGGAGGAAGACACCCATCTAGAGTCTCAAGAACATAAGGCGCTTTGGGACGAGCTTGAACCGGCCTTGCGGGAAGATGTCGCGCCTGTCACCGCTCCCATTCTGGCTCCCGTCGCCCTGACTGCGCCAACGCCCATCCCCGTGGCATTGATGGACTGGAAGCCACACATTGTCGCCGAGCTTGATGCCACAGGGTTCCATGAGGTCCCCGCCGACTTTCACGTGCTCATGCACCTGCCAGCGCATGCGCCTGCACGTGCACTGATGTGCACGCCTGTGCCATGCCCGTACACCTGCCAGCGCATGCGCCTGCGTGTGCACTGATGTGTGCGCCCGTGCCGAAGCCCGTTCACACGAATGTCTCCGTCACGCCGTTGCCAGCGCCTGTCCTCGCGCGGGTGCCAGTGCCCCCCTCAACGGCTTGGATGGCCGCCGTCGATCGCTTCCTTGCACCAACACCAGTTGCCTCCTCCCACCAGTTGACTCGCTCCTGGAGACCAAAGTCCAGAACATTGTGGCCTTCCTTGAAAGTAGGGCCAACGTCCAAGAGTACGCCAACAATGGCGCAAGACGCCGCCGTCACCGTCGGTCAGTGGCCCGACGACACACAGAGCACGGCAGAGGAGCGGCTTCCCACCGCAAGATGCCCCCACCGCCGCCGCGTAATCTAAATTATCCATGAAAAACGTTCGGATTGCCATGCTTAAAATTGGAACGTTTATCATTTCTTTCTATTTTAGATTGACCGTCGTATGAATGTAAAGTCTGAGTCAGACTGAATGAAATCTACTGTTTGATCGATTGAATGTTCGGCTAGAGCCGTATCAAATTAAATATAGAACATCATCAAGCCACATGTATTCCTTCTCATCCAACGACCTAGACTGCTTCAATGTTGAGCGCTCAATATGTTTAGCATGAAGTTAACTTCATGCCAAAAATAGTGCTAATCACATAATAACACGCAAATAATATCCTACTTAATATCCGCATGCACTTAATATACTTCCAAATTAACGTGCATTGCACGTACACATTGACTAGTGCTACTAGTATGTTAAATTGGTGCCGTAACTTGTGAACGCGTCCAGATATGGTCAACAACAGCATCGCCCGCGAGTTCTTCGTGTTTGTCCGTGCGTTTAAACGCAGAAGGGGAGGTGAGAGAGAGCACACATGGAACCCACCAGTAAGTGAAGGCTAATAGTACGTGCTAACGAGCCGGTCCCACTAATGTACTAAAAATAATATTACATGTTATCCATTAAATAGGCTGTGGTAATATAAAAACTTATATGAACAAAGGGGGGTACAACAAACATTGCTGTTCGACGTATGTTGACTATTGACGTGCGGCTTGAAGGCCCTAGTGGCATGTTCGATCCTCATCCTTTATTTTTTAAATTTGTATATAGGTCCAAATTTGTTTCATGACAGGTGGGCCCCTTGGTGTGTAGTTTGTAGCACTTTAATTTGTGGGTCAAAATTTGTTCCATTCCAAGTGGACTATCGGTGTGTAGTTTTGTAGCTTATTTGTAATAATTAAAGAGAACAACAGATTTTTTTGAAATAATACCATGGTGCGACGTTGAAGGCGAGAAAGGACGTGCGAGAGAGCGATGACCAAGCTAGAGGGAAATCAACTGGGGGAGGTGCGGGGGTTGCAACGGTGTTTGGAGTATTTGTGGGCCGAATGCTACGAAAATATAATCTAACCCCATCGGAATAAATGCCTAGACAAATTAATCCAAGGTTGGAGTCTCCCTCGTAATGTAAATAGCTCCGACTTTGCGAGGGATGGAGAGGTAGCTTCAATGTGTGGAAGATACGGCGTGAGAAAGCAAGGTCAATCGAGAGACATATAGATACAGAGACAAAGTGAGTGTGGTCCAACATTCATTGAAAACACAAAATGCAACATGGTGTACATGGACTACAAACATGGTCTATGCCTGCTTGAATTATTCGTTCTCTGGCTAAAAATATCGAAGTGTAATTGCACCTATAACTAGTGTGCAAACTGCATATCAATATATATATCCTGCACAAGTATGCCAATAGTTTCAAACCACAGATTAGAAAAGTATTTATGCTACGTTGTCATGATACAGAGACTTTCTGGTAGATGGCCTCGATGTTTCCTCAAGCCATGAAAATGTACTATAATTTGCTTGTCATCAATGCCTACAAATCTTTATGTCTCTCTCAACATAGCAGATCATCATTAGACACTAAATCCTTCAATGGGAGCTTGCAAAATGCATGCATTAGATCCCTCATTAGACACTATATGTTCATCACCAGGAGCATGTAAAATGTTTGCATCAAATCCTTCATTAGAAGTCTGTTCATTAGACACTTCAGGCTCAAGAACAACATGAGCTTGTATGTTTGCACCGGAAACTTGATTAGATACATCAGATTCAGTCAGTTCAGTATTGATTGGGGGAGTTATGAAATAAGCAGAAATTGGTTTCATTTTCTCATAGATTCCCTACATATATACAAGCAGTTTTAAAACACCGTCAGGTTTAACTATTGGCCAGAAATTGAACAGTTGAATTAAATATAATCAAGGATGTGATGTTCCTGCTCATTGCACATGCTACTCTTGCAAGCTGCGACTGTCCGTTTGTGCAAGGTCGATGCCATACCCATGTTGCCGCTGCTGCCTCCCATGCAGGCTACACCCAGGGTTGGATCTTCATCTTCTTGTCCTTCCGTTCGCTTGAAGCCCGGCGACCACCCTTCAACGAGGGCGTGAGGAAGTGCTATGTTGGTCTATCTAGCGGCGGCTAGGTTAGGAGCGAACCAAACTAGAGGCTGGAGCGAACGAATTGGGATTTTTCCTGCTGTCGATCAATATGGGAGGCGCTCGTTTGGGCCGCTAGCCTGCTATAGGGCCTGCCTTGCACTTATGTTATTGGCCCATCCAAGTTGAAACATTTTTCTTCATATTTTACAGTGCCTGATCGTGCGTTGGGACGAACAAAACTAGACTAGGCCAACCTGGACGACTCAAACTAGGTGCACACTTTCCAGCCACCTGAGGCGGCCGCCCGTACCAGCCCCTATGGTGGTGTCGCCCCTTTTTGCGTGTACGATTGGCATAGTGAAAAATTATTCCAGTGGCGCTTTTGATTTACCCACAGAATGGTTGAATTGCTTGTTTCTATGAACTGAGTTCATCAATAATGTGAAGGATGCCAGTCTTTTCGTCCTATTGTAGATTGCTTAGATCTCGATATGCAAAATGTAATCGCATGAAATATACAGTAAAAGCCAGTGTGATGTGTGTGGCTACAACTAGTCTGACTACACATCCTCGTATAACATATCAAGGACGCACCATCTTACCAGATTAACCATTCGACTTACCAATGAAGTGTGTGAAGAAAGAAGTATTGGGACTGCGTATCCAAGCAATTGATGCCATGGACTCCTTCATAGAACCTTATAAATGAAAAAGAAATTGTAGTGTGCCTGTACAAAGAGCTAGCGTAAGTTTAGTTACCTGCTTCTCGGAATATATTTAGCTACTTATTGCAAAATTGTTTAATTACGTTGCTTGGCTTAATTTAGTTTGCTACTGATTACATAATGCCATAGCCTGTTAATCCTATTATAGACTGCGCCTATCTATGTGTTTGATACTTACTGTTAAGAATTACCTGTTTGCCAGAACTTAAATAGCTACTTGTTTGTTTAACTACTTTGCTACTACAACAACCGGTTACAATGATGTTAATAACTACTTTTCAGCATCCTATTGAAACTCTTTAATTCCTTGTTTTTTAACTGGTTTGTTGTTATAACTCCCAGTTGAGATGTTTTGCTAACTTCAACTTTTCGGAATCCAATCAAAACTTTAATGGCAAAACAGGTTTGCCCAAGATCAAAGAGCGAGGTCCCAATGGACGTTGTATCATCCCACAGAAGTGGCACCGGCCCAATCGTGCATTATGAATTGCAAACTGTTGATGCTCTAGAGGGTAAACTAGTGGTTGAAAGAGATTCTGCTTCTGCACTTAGAGATGAAGTTGACATATTGAGGAAGCAAATAACACAATCACAAGCAGTACTCAAGACAACCATTAAATATTTGGTGGATTTCAAAATGAAGCAAGCTGAGACTCGCCGCATTGTTAAGGTCCTGAAGGAAAAAAGGAAATTAAATTCCCACTTGGTAAATCATAGGTGAAATGCTCTTTCAATCCTTGAATAACCTTTGTGTTGTTTGTTCATGTAATTATTCAAACCATTTGTTTTAGAGATCATGTAATAATTGTTTTTTGTTTTTTGGTTTGTAATTTTATTTGAGCACAAGTCTGTATTAATTGATAAGACTCGGAGCCATTTCATTTTGATTTCCGTGCCAGACCTACAAATATGCCAATCGGGCTGAATGTGCATTCAGCTATAATAGTAGTATAGATGGATCATAAGTGGCACACATTGCAAAGGGCCAGGATGTTGTAGTAGCTTCGCTAAAAGAAGGATGTTGTTCTAGCCAAAAAAGTACAGCGGCCTGGCTTATGTATGTTAGTTGATATTATTGATCCATATACTCTATAAGTGTTTATATGTCTGTTAGTTATGTACATTCTTGGTTGATTGACTCTGTATTTGAATCTTGATACATCGCTTGTGTACATATCTAAATGGGAGTACACATTATGCTGCGTGTGACATTTGAGTTGGACATAATGGGTTCCAAATATTCGAATTCACCTTAAACTGGATTCTAGCTTCTGAATTTGAGTATTGGCACTTGTAAATCATATTCATATATGATAGTGGAATACATCTTTCTCGTGCTTTTGAAGATATATAAAAACACATGGACTGATTTATAAAGATTTGTATAGGAATACAAAATGGATTCGAATTTAGTTGCCAGGGTAAACGTGGATGCTTATTTTCCCAAAGAAGCGGCAAAATGTCCACTCCCACGTCGGCTGCCCGAAGCCAAGTGTTTGGGAGATGGAAATTATTGTCTACCCATTACACAGACAATCCATCGGCCCGATTTCAACTCCTCTCAATAGCCGTAGGTTTGTTACTTCACTCAGATGTGACAAAACCGCCCTACCTGTCAGCCCTGTTCATACACCGTGGGTGCCAACCATGGGCCCCAATCACCCTCTCCTCGCCCGAAATCGCTCTAGGAAAATATTGGCGGGATGCGAGATTACCATCCTATCCCCAACCGATGAGACGTCCAAACTTTAAATGGGGGCTAAGTTTGTAACTTTCTCATATTTTAGATAGACGCGTCCCGAAAACATGGTTCCCCGTACCTCTCCCTCCATTTTCCCATCCATACACAATCCGCGCTAGAACACCATCCCGACACCAGCCTCCTCCGTCCGCCACCCCATCCATTGCCGTCGTCCTCCACCCCATCCATCGCCACCGTCCTCCACCATGCTGGAGCGCCTACCAAGACCGCATCGTCCACTGCTAGAGATGGACGTTTCTCATCCACGGCGATGGACCAAGAGCCTTGCATCGTGTCCTCTCGCTTCATAGGAACTGTCGTCCTCTTTGCCAGGGCTGGTCACACAACCTTCTCTTCCACCGCAACGCGACTTATCCCCCGATGCACCCGTCTACCGTCACGGATCTGTTTTAACACCATCGACAGCCGTCGCACCCCCGATGCCTACACGGCGCCTCAAGAGAGGTGGTACTTCATATCTCCGCAACTTTTTTATCTCAACAAGAAAATAGATCGTAACTTGGTTACTCCACTTTGTTTTCAGCTCTTAGAATTTAGTTCTTAGTTTGAAGAAAACAATGGATGCTAAATATCATTTCTCCGGTTTACAGCTTTAAATCTGCCATGGCACAGTCATAATACGGTTTAATTGATCATGATTAGGGTTTAACTGATCATGTTGGTTTCGTGGTCGTTTCTTTAATATAAATCGGAGGGGAAACCCTTTTTTGCTAGAAAAATATGCTTAGGGTTTCCCCCTTTTATGATCACTATATGATTAGAATACGTGCTTTGTGTCATAATAGCACTGCTCCACCCATCAAGCTAAACAAGCTTTGTTGTTCAAATACGAATCTGATATTATTAAAATAGAGTCGTTTAATTGGTCAGCTAAATGTTCCTAATTTAGTTTCGAAAATGCATGTTCACCGCTCGGGTGTGTATCTCTACAGGGTGCCCACGGTGGGCCGCGGCCCACCCTGGGATTTTGAGTCGTCCCAGGCACCGATTCCCCTCTGTTCTGCTGCGCGCTTCCGATCTCTACTCGCCCCCAGCCGCCTGCCTCGCCGGCGACTTGTCGTCCCCGGACGACATGGCTCTAGGAGGAGACGCCAGACTAACAGGAGGTCAGGAGCCGCTCTCCCAACAGCATCAGCGCGGCCCGGGTGCGCCGCCGTGCCTACCTTCCCAGTCCGTTCAGGGCTCAGGCGTGCAACACCCACTAAGCCAACCCGATTTATCCTGAGATATGTTCTCAATACTCAGCAGCCACTCCTCATCACCCATTTTCTAATTGATTCAATACTCATTAGGCAGGTCTGTCATTAGGGTTTGTTGTGTGCTGAGTGCTACCTAAACTTAATGGTTCAGATGTATTTCAGTAATCTTTAGGACCTGTCGAGCTCACGGGGTTTCAAAATTCCGGCCCTAGAAACAGACACTAGTGATTTTGGATTGTTGGTCGTAGTGACATTGACCCAGATTACTACTGCAAGCTAGGTTTGTTGACAATTTTACTTGCCTTTCTTACTCATTCAATATAATATCCAATTATTCATGTCGATTAGTTGCAAACAACACTACAAAAAATACACTTCCGTGATGATACGTGTTTGTCACAGTTGGTCACGTTTTTTGTCATGCATGTAAATCCATGACAATTTTATGACAGAATCAAGATAGTCATACATGTGCTGACGTAGAAGTGTTCCATGACATTACCAAAATTATCATCATGGAATTGTCCACTTCCATGATGATAAATCGCGCGTCACAGAAGTGCGTTCATCAAGCGTGACCGACACGTGGCATCCACAATAACGGAACGCCGTTAAGCTATCGGGTCGGGTTTTGGATCCGATAACCCGTTAACAGCCCCGACCAATGGGGATTTTCCAGATGTAAAATCATCATTGGCTGGAGGAAACACGTGTCGGCTCATCATTGGGACAGATGTCATCCACTCATTGGACAGAAGGCGCCTATGATACGTCGACACATGGCATGGCCCAATAGTGGCCCATTCCTGTGAAAAGGCCGGCCCGTTTGACTTGGTCAAAAGCTGGCGGGCCGGCCCATGGAAAGCCTGTTAACGGCCTGTTTGCATATAGCCCATTTACAGCCCGCTAACCCAAGGCATGTTATGCCCTATCCGAATTAGGCCCAGTAGCGTCATCTGGGCCATCCAATATGATTCCAACCCATTTTCACTTCTGGCCCATGTATGGCCCATGACGTCTTTCGGTCCATATGAGGCCCTTTGTAACTCTTGGCCCATTAACGGCCCGTGGTGAAACTGGCCCGTAATGAACAATATATCACTTTACACCCATTAACGGCCCGTGGTGAAACTGGACCGTAATGAACAGTGCATCACTTTATACCCATTAACGGCCCGTTATTCCGTTGGGCCGTTTCCAGCCCAAGATAAATTTCGGCCTTCTGAGGGCCCATTTATTCTTGGGCTCATTTGCGGCATTCAGTTACTTACGGCCCGTTACTGTCATTTTCTGCTTGTGGGCCAAATTTAGCCCGTCGTTTCAGTCGGCCTGTTTGTGGACCGTTAATATGTTGGGCCATTTTCATAGCATCACCAAATATGGCCTATTAACGGCCCGTTATGGTCAGCGCATAAAATGTACGATTTCCATTAAAGGCCTGTCTACGGCCCATTAAAGAACCCGTACAAGACCCATAAATGAGTCGCCCCTTACAAGGTCCATGGATCCTACGAGACGTAGAAGGCCCACGGATCCTATGAGACGTCGAAGGCCCATGGATCCTACGAGACGTTGAAGGCCCATGGATCCGATGGCCCGTACATGGCCCATGGATCATACGGCCCGTGAAGGGCCATGGTCGGGCGAGTTGCCCCCCGTTTGAACGATATAGCATATTCAAATAATTATCCTTCTCAATACTATCACCTCTAAAAAGCATACACTATACAACAAAGAGATCAAGGCATAGAAAGGTAGAATAACCCTACACTATACAATAAAGAAATTACAGCCGATTATACCCACCGGGCATTATGGTTCGGCATAGGTGATAACAAAGCATACACAAACAGCAAATTACATGCACTGGGCAAATACAACTCATACATCATGGACGCGCATCAACTTAACTCCATTTGAACTATAATCTCTTCAGAAAATAGGATTGGCCGGATTCAGGTAGCACAAATTTCAGTCTGCAAAATCTCCAATTCCTTCATGGTTACCTCAGTGTCTTGTTTCATTTTTTTGACTCCTGTATCTAATACCTGCATGTCCAGTCTCAACTTGTTGATTATACATTGACAATCATGTACATGTTGTCTTGCCACCTCTAGTTGATGCTCGAGAACATCAGCACATTCCAATTCCAATCCATAATCATTCGGTAACGGCCATGCCGCACTGCTCGCAGATCTTTGTGTTGATGTCACTTCATCCTGAAATGTTTTTGTAAGTACACATGAATAGGGGGAAAATATAGTTACAACAGTGAAGCGAGCAAGACACTATTTTGTACTACATGGCAAAACAGGACTAACAATAATGTTACACGTCACTTTTCAAAAAAATGTTACACGTCATGAAGCATAAGCAAGTGATATTTTAGAAATTATAAAAAAGATATTCTATGCAGCCTGCATACAGAAATCCCTCTTAGCTCACCAGAGGAGCATGATGTTGGGGCCCAATCGAAAACACAGACAAGTTACAAATTTAGACAACACGTTGCGTATAAGTAAGCAAGCAGTTGGCCATTCTGTACCTCAATTAAAGTCTTAGGGAGCATAATGAACAACAGAGGGTTTCATACAAACATACTACAGCAGGCAAAACTATGCAATCATTAGCGTAGTATAACCTAGATTGTGAGCCTCATGCAATAATAGTTGGTTTATAGACTTCAAAGCTTCAGGAACACTTCAGCAGAGTAATTAAATGGTAACGCCTTTGATTATGTCAACTAATAGTTATACAAGTACCTAACATCAGACATTATTATTTGGGCATCTCATTAACTAAGGACAAATAAAGCAATTGAAAAGAGCAAATTAACTATGCCTGAAACAAACAAGGAATTGAACTATTGAGTTGCATACAGTGACTTACCTTAGCAGGTTGAAGAGGCTCAGCGTAGCGCCTACTTCTCTTGCAAGGCTCCTTCCTAACATCTTGTACTTGGAAATCCTCAATATTATCTTCATTGCACCCCCTCTGCAAGGTGACACAAACTAGTTACTCGTCTCCTTGGAAGATAAATATGCATACTTTCCAGTCTGTGAACACAAAAGGATGAGATTATAACAAAACAACACCACATAATGAAACAGGCCACATCTCTTGAACTTGCACACAATGAAATGAGCATTTACTATGTTTACACTATGTAAAAACTAGGCATACCTTCGAACTGGATCTCCAGGTACTCTTGGAGAACCTACTGTAGTGTACAGCCAAACCTTTATGTCACCTATGAGTTAGACAAGGCCCCACTACAGCAGCCCTCAGTGTTTAAATCGTTGACAAGCTCTGTTAGAGTGTTAGGTCAAGAATGGCAAGTAATCAAAGCAAATAGTCCTAGTATGACTGGCTGATGCAAACAAGCAATTGAACAGACGTGTGAGCAAATCTTACATATCAAGAAAAGAAGCAAAGAAGGAGGCTTAAAGACCATCACTTGACTGACCAGATTTAAGGGGCATTTAAACATCATGTGCAATGTATGAACTAACATAAACATTGCATATTCCAGATTCTACAATGGAATGCACATGTATTAGGTTATGCCATGTATGATGATGCCTAAATGTACAGATAGCAGGCAAGAGTGATTCATCATTGCACGCACAATTGAATTGCAGGTTAAGGGCCAATTCTATTCCGCCTTTTCAGGGCATATTGTCAAAATAAGCCATAAAAGATGTAAAGAAGTCATTTTTGATTTATGGGCTTGGGTTAACTAATTTCGCTTTGGAGGGGGGTGTTTCGGGTGGAACCTCACTAAAAATTGAAGGGAAGGGGAATATTGAAATGACTCTGTTGTCTGCCTATATTACACTCAAAATGCATCTGCTAACGCCCGTGTCACACCTGACCCTCAGGTAAAAACAAACACGCAAGCATTCATTGCCATGCCCGCTTGCATCTCCTCTCCCCTTTCCCTCTACCTCGATCCCCTACCTGCAGCACTAGGGTTCCTCCAGCGAGCCGTCGCCACTGGTCCTATCTGGCCTGGTCCTCGACGATGATATGTCCATCTAGGCTACATGGCCGGTGGGTAGGGGCAAATCTCCCTGGCTGCTCCTCCCTCTAGCGCCGCCCCTCATTCTCATGGTCTACAGCAGCTGCTCCACTTTGGTTCGTCCAACACACTACTATGGCGGGCGATGCACAACTACGGCTGATGCCACACTGCGGCAGAAGGCACCTTATTCCCCCTCCCCTCCTCCCAGGCCATGGCCTTGAGGTGCTGTTGAAGGATGATCTCATCCAACAAGGTGAGGATCTCCTCTAATTTTTTGCCAAATTTTCATTCTGATCCACTATACGATGAATTGCTATGAGCTGCTTCTACTGCTGCTATATGATGCATTGCTATGAGCTGCTCCTGCTGATGCTATATGCTGAATTGCTATGAGCTGCTGTTGTATGATGAGTTTCTATGAGCTGCTGCTGCTGCTATATGATGAATTGCTATGAGCTGCTGCTGCTGCGATATGATGAGTTGCTATAAGCTGCTCCTACTGCTTCTATATGATGAATTGCTATGAGCTGCTCCTGCTGCTGCTATATGATGAATTGCTATGAGCTGCTCCTGATGCTGCTATATGATGAATTTCTATGAGCTGCTGCTGGTATATGATGAATTGTAGACTGCTGCTACTGTATGATGAGTTGCTATGAGCTGCTGCTGCTATATGGTGCTTTCAGGTGGTGCTGCTATATGATAATAACCAGCCACTTGGACCATCAAATTTAAATAAATAATTTTTCTTCATTTAAATGTGGGTCATGCGTTCTTTGTTTAAGTTAGGCAATGGGATCTCTATGGAAAACATTGACCAAAGTAGATTGTGCCAAGTAGAAGGTATCTTTGTATTTGCATTTTGACAAATAGTGATGGTCTGTTTTCCTATCATATTAATTACTGCACTGGATTCAATTTGTGATGTTTGCAAGTCAAATTAATTTCCATATGGGCAGAAAAATGAAAAAAATATAATGCAATCTAGACTTTCCACTAATCATACCAAAGATAAGCTAAAAACGCAATGAAAAGAACTAGTTGGCTTATTACATGGAGCTTATATTCACAGGTGCTTATTTTCATAGGATAACTCGTAATAACTGTCCCTACGAAACTTGGCTAATAGAACTGGCATACAAATAACATGTCACGATGATTGCAATGGAGGAGTGACGTACCATAGCACACTGTATAGGCTCACTGCTGCCTCTCCTTTTTTTGCGATGTTCCATGAAATTGCCACATACATCTTGTACTTTTTCATTGTGTAACCCTATCCGCAAGTTGACACGGCTAATTTCAGACATCTCTACATGATACTACATTGCATATCCCTTGTGCATATTTAAAGCACCAATTAACGATTGTGTGCATACCGTAAACTAGCCATGACTCTGTATGCTGGACTAGCAGGCACTCTAAGGGAGCCTAATGTAGTGCACTGGAATTCCTACATGCCGCCTACAATTTTGTGTAATGTACTGCCCCTGTTCCTAAATATATGTCTTTGTATAGATTCCAGTATGGACCACATACAGATGTATATAGATGCATTTTTGATTGTAGATTCACTCATTTTGCTTCATATCTAGCCTATAGTGGAATCTCTAGAAAGACTTATATTTAGGAACGGAGGTACGAGGTAGTATCATGTATGACATATACATATCTAATTTCGCAGCCAATAGTAGAAATCATTGTCTGCAAAAAGGGATTACTGGTCAAAAATCCTAGCAAAGCACGCTGGCAGGCACAGAACAATACAAGAGAGAGAGACACACACTTACAAGATCATAGCAATGCCTCAGTCCAGGATCTTGGTTGGCCAAGCTGTTAGATCAGAAGAAACATCGTCCTTGGAGTTTTTGCCAGCTGCATAACAGGTAACAGCGACCGGTTAGTATATTTGAAGTACATCGGGCAGGTGATGGTGGACGGGTTTAAAGGTGACAAGTACCTAGGCCATGGAGGGTGCTTGGCATCTCTCCAGACGGTGGGAATTAGGTTAGAAACGTCAACGGTGATGACGTTGCGCTGGATGTCGGGGTCCGGTAAGGAGATCTAGAACCGTCGAGTAGGGTGTTTGTGGAGCGGCTCCGGTATGGTGGACTACGGTGTGGGCGAAGCAGATCTGTGGCCATGGACGAGGGCGTAGGTGAAGCTGCTCCGGTGGTTGGGTTAAGGATGGTGTCGACGACGCGGATCTGCGGTCGTGGACGGGGCGTCAGAAGCTGCTCTGGTGGTTGGGTTAAGGGTGTTGTCGATGATGCGGATCTGCGGCCGTGGACGGGGCATCAGAAGCTGCTCTGGTAGGTTGGACGAGGGTGCGAGGAAGCGGATCTGAGGCCGTGGACTTGTGAGTTGGCAAAGCGGCCCCGGTAGGGT